>NC_067227.1:32723399-32985899 GCF_019924925.1 Ctenopharyngodon idella
TAGTCAGAAAATTGTTTTTTAAACAGATTATTGAATCTTTAGACAAAATAATTATTTTAAAAAAGCATATGTGTTTTTGTTAAAGAAAACATCATGACAATCTGACTTTTCCTGTGTTTAGGTGCTATAATCGAGTCCCAGAAAACATGAAAAAGGACAACAGTAACTTTGTTTTGGTAAGTCTTTCTCAAGCATGTGAAAAAATGAGCCGTTCAGATTTTTGCTCCCCTTGTGATGTTGGAAAAGGATCTTATTATAATATTACTGCACCTTAAAGGGTTAGTTCACCCAAAAATGAAAATAATGTCATTAATTACTCACCCTCATGCCGTTTTACACCCGTAAGACCTTCGTTGATCTTCAGAACACAAATTAAGATATTTTTGTTTAAATCCGATGGCTCAGTGAGGCCTACATAGGGAGCAATGACATTTCCTCTGTCAAGATCCATTAATGTACTAAAAACATATTTAAATCAGTTCATATGAGTACAGTGGTTCAATATTAATATCATAAAGCGACCAGAATATTTTTGGTGCGCCAAAAAAAGTAAAATAACGAATTATTTAGTGATGGCCGATTTCAAAACACTGCTTCAGGAAGATTTGGAGCGTTATGAATCAGCGAATCATGAATTATGATTCGGATTGCGTGTCAAACCGCCAAACTGCTGAAATCACGTGACTTTGGCGCGCTGAACCGCTGATTCGACACACTGATTCATAACGCTCCGAAGCTTCATGAAGCAGTGTTTTGAAATCGGCCATCACTATATAAGTCATTATTTTGTTTTTTTGGTGCACCAAAAATATTCTCGTCGCTTTATAATATTAATATTGAACCACTGTACTCACATGAACTGATTTAAATATGTTTTTAGTATCTTTATGGATCTTGAGAGAGGAAATGTCATTGCTGGCTATGCAGGCCTCACGGAGCCATCGGATTTCAACAAAAATATCTTAATTTGTGTTCCGAAGATGAACGAAGGTCTTACGAGTGTGGAACGGCATGAGGGTGAGTAATAAATGACAGAATTTTCAGTTTTGGGTGAACTAAGCCTTTAATCTGTATGTTTCCACCCACGGCACCGCCACTTTGTTTTCGCAAGTGACTATGAGTAACACTGGTCCTGGAGTGCAGCAGCAGCTCCTACAACCCTGATCAAACACACTTTATTGTCTTCAGGATTACTAAAGCTACCTGAAGGAAGGTGAGTTGGGTCGGAGCAACAGAATATTAGACTAAGAACAGTATTTGACACATATTATTCAATATAAAGATTTTACTAGCATCTTGGTGATGCCTTTTCAAGATAAACCCCAAGGGATCAAAAGCTGAGAATAGCGCTTCAAGAAAACAGATGACGGTCAGTCCACAGCATGTGTGTCAAACTCCGCTCCTGGGGGGCCACTGTCCTGCAAAGTCCTGCTCTAAAACACCTGCCTGGAAGTTTCTAGCAATCCTGAAGACACTGATTAGCTGGTTCAGGCGTGTTTAATTAGTTTTATCGTGTCATTGTATATCTGAAGAGCGCGAGCCCTCTCGCATCGCGCTGTTCCTGTCTGAATGAAACATCGAAACGTCCCACCGCTGTATGGCCAGATGATATGAAAACTATGTTTCTCGGCTGGATAAAGCAAACGAGCTTCTTGCTAGTAAAGTTTTGATGGATGAGGATTGCAATCAAAGTAAAGACGATTGCGGTGACGTGCAGAAGAACGCGTGAGTCTGTTATAGATGCACAAATAAATCATGAGCGCTCTCTCTCTCGATGCACTGATCGCACATTGTATTTCTGCACAGACGCATTTCAGTACACTCACGTTGTTTTCACACACATTCAGGATAATGTTTGGATTTGTCCTGTGTATGTTGCTGTGTACTTTAGTATATGCAGGTCAAGGCGGTTGGTTTAGGTTTTTTTGGCATCTCCATGTGGTCCTGTTCAGTATCGCAACTTGACTTGTCTAAAATGTAAACAAGCTCTTTGATTTTGCACATAGGGTGACCAGACGTCCCCATTTTCCGGGAATAGTCCCGGTTTTTGGTGTTCTGTCCCCGACTGGAGTTGTCCCTGGAACTGTCCCCATTTTATAGCTCGTTCAAAACAACCCGCATATACAGGTGCTGGTCATATAATTAGAATATCAGTAGTCTAGTTCTGTAGGCTACACAATCATGGGGAAGACTACTGACTTGACAGTTGTCCAAAAGACGACCATTGACACCTTGCACAAGGAGGGCAAGACACAAAAGGTCATTGCAAAAGAGGCTGGCTGTTCACAGAGCTCTGTGTCCAAGCACATTAATAGAGAGGCAAAGGGAAGGAAAAGATGTGGTAGAAAAAAAGTGTACAAGCAATAGGGATAACCTGCACCCTGGAGAGGATTGTGAAACAAAACCCATTCAAAAATGTGGGGGAGATTCACAAAGAGTGGACTGCAGCTGGAGTCAGTGCTTCAAGAACCACTACGCACAGACGTACGCAAGACATGGGTTTCAGCTGTCACATTCCTTGTGTCAAGCCACTCTTGAACAACAGACAGCGTCAGAAGCGTCTCGCCTGGGCTAAAGACAAAAAGGGCTGGACTGCTGCTGAGTGGTCCAAAGTTATGTTCTCTGATGAAAGTAAATTTTGCATTTCCTTTGGAAATCAGGGTCCCAGAGTCTGGAGGAAGAGAGGAGAGGCACACAATCCACGTTGCTTGAGGTCCAGTGTAAAGTTTCCACAGTCAGTGATGGTTTGGGGTGCCATGTCATCTGCTGGTGTTGGTCCACTGTGTTTTCCGAGGTCCAAGGTCAACGCAGCCGTATACCAGGAAGTTTTAGAGCATTTCATGCTTCCTGCTGCTGACCAACTTTATGGAGATGCAGATTTCATTTTCCAACAGGACTTGGCACCTGCACACAGTGCCAAAGCTACCAGTACCTGGTTTAAGGACCATGGTATCCCTGTTCTTAATTGGCCAGCAAACTCGCCTGACCTTAACCCCATAGAAAATCTATGGGGTATTGTGAAGAGGAAGATGCGATATGCCAGACCCAACAATGCAGAAGAGCTGAAGGCCACTATCAGAGCAACCTGGGCTCTTATATCACCTGAGCAGTGCCACAGACTGATCGACTCCATGCCACGCCGCATTGCTGTAGTAATTCAGGCAAAAGGAGCCCCAACTAAGTATTGAGTGCTGTACATGTTCATACTTTTCATGCTCATACTTTTCAGTTGGCCAAGATTTCTAAAAATCCTTTCTTTGTATTGGTCTTAAGTAATATTCTAATTTTCTGAGATACTGAATTTGGGATTTTCCTTAGTTGTCAGTTATAATCATCAAAATTAAAAGAAATAAACATTTGAAATATATCAGTCTGTGTGTAATGAATGAATATAATATACAAGTTTCACTGTTTGAATGGAATTAGTGAAATAAATCAACTTTTTGATGATATTCTAATTATATGACCAGCACCTGTAAATTGCAAAAGCCCGACGAGCATACAGCAGCCTGCTGGAGAAATTGTGTAGTGATCATGTTCACCAACAGAGGGAGCTGTGCAGCTACACTTGGTTGCTACTTCATGAGGAACGTAATCTGGATCTGGACCAGAGCAAAGCGCCATTAATATCAAAATAAACATCGTTATCGGTTTCAAGGTAGTAACATACTATTCATGTTAAATTAAAGTAATACTGTTTGTATGTTTTATAACAGAGCCTCAACAGGGTGCGAGATTGTATTGCACAATTTTAAACGTCCACAAAAGTTCCGCACTCGCAGCAATTTCCACACACACGTCTTAACTACACGTACTTTTTTGCTTAAAACGAGACTAAAATGCAAAATAATAGTTAAAAAATTAAGTTATAACAGTTGTAATATCTGTATACAGTAAAAACAGCTTCTGAAAACTAAAATATTAAATTCAATAATGTTAAAAAATTATTGTTAAATGCAGTTTTATTATTTATCTTCTTATATTTATGTTTTATTTTTGTAGTTTTTTTTTTCTAATAATAAAACTAAATATGTATATACATATTTGTATAAACTAAATGTATGAATTATATGAAATCATATCATTTGGTTATTTCTTGGTGTCCTTTTTGGAAAGACATCTAAATTTTTCTTGAAAAAAGCTGAAAAATACAGTTTTGTGAAAAATAACACTTCAATCTGATGGTTTACTTTGCTGGATATAGACGGCAAAATGGATGTGTTAAACAAGATAAATTGTGTATGCTTAATTTCACGATAATCGCGATTAAGGTGTGCGATTAATCGCGATTAAAAAAAAATATTGACAGCCCTAATATAAAAGGAAAATTCTTACCTTTTTACCTTTTATGTAGTTTTATTTAGTAATGATTCACTCTCATTGAAGTGTCTGTTTCAAGTCACTGTGACGCTTCAGACGTGTTTGACCAGAACTAATGTGAAAGTGTAGTCTGACTCCACCTGTTCCTGCATCACAACCTGACCAGATCTCACTTGACAACATTCCCAACATTACAAAACTGAACTGCAAAAATAATGACTGTTTCTAAACATATAGAAAATCAAACCAAAGCACTTCTTAAGAATGTTTTTTATTTAATTATCATTATTAATTATTGCATAAATAAATGATACAAATTGAGGTAATACTGTCATCTCATCAGACACATGAAGCAGTAACATCATTACAGCCATCAAAACCTACAGACAAACATCAAACTATTTATTGCAGTTTTACATTCATTAAATTATGTGAAATTAGCACCTCATTATGATTGTCACTTATATTTTATATAAAGACACATATGAAGGGTTTGAACTGAAACTAAAAACAAAAGTATTTGTGTAAATTGTAGAACAAGTAGGACTAGATTTTTAACGCTCAAATTAAAAGGATGAATGACGGGATCAAACACACACATGACACAGATCAGTTCTCTCACCATCACGTGCACAGGCATTTTGGAGAGCAGGGGCCCAAGTGGAAAAAAGGGCACCTCTCATAATTATTTATTTTAAAAAATAATAAACAAAACATTAACCTGTTAACTGGCCCACAGCCATTACATATTTAAAACAGTAATATCCTATACTAAACCTAAACTAATCTTGACAAACTATATATCATTTGAAAGCTTAGAATCTCTAGTTTTCATATATGGTGACTGATTTTCAACATTACAGAGGAGCAGTAATTTATCAATTTGCAACAAGCATATTTTCATACTCATAAGGCATGTTCAGACCTTTATTTTGAAATAGCGATGAACATGAAAAATCATTAAAGATTGGTTGAAACATGTTTGTTTTCATGCCAAGAGTTCAAAAGATAACATCCATTCAATTTTTTGAGGAAAAAAAGGTCTGAAAATGTTTTTAATAGAAAAAAAAAAAAAAAAAAAATACATTTATGATTGTGGCAGCAATCTATAACCCACATACATGTTGTTTTTATGTTTATTAGAAGCTGAATTCATATCAAATTCTGCCGAACTTCCCATACTACTTCTATATAGGATGTCTACTTCATAAATTGTATGAAAATAATGGAAATATATGGTTCAGATCACTCAAACCATATATGGAAATGGAGGCGCCCTTATATGGTCAGTAATGGAGCTTGGTTGTCATCTAGTGAAAAAGTGTGGTACTGCGCCCAAACAAAATCTTATTGAAAGCTAATTTTTTGAGATATCAACCTGAAATTTGGAACACAACTTGTTCAGATTTTTGGCTTTGATTTCCTTGCAGTTTTAGAGTAAAACTTGTTTTGTATTTTATATAAAATATTATATTTTTACATTTTATATTTTCATAAACTTAAACTTCTATAACTTTTTTCCTGTTTCACTTACATAAGTTTTTTCACTTCTACAATCTGCCAAATTTCGTCTTTGAAACAAGACCAGCCTTATGTCTATATTCCAAAGTGTTCTTGAATTACAACCATTTAAGTTTGGATAGTGCATTTTCATGTCTATAAAAAAAAGTGGGGGTGACAGTTAACAGGTTAAATATATTAACACAACTCACTTAATTGTTTCATACTCCACAGATTTCTACAAAATAATCAGTTAGTATTCACTAGGTTTATCACAACAGCAAAGCAAACTATGCCACAGTGTGCATGTTTTCTACTATTTTAGCTAGTAGCTATATATTTACAACAAATGACTGCACCAAGAAGAGGGACATAGTTTCACTAATAATATGTTTATTTTGCACAAATCAATACATTGTTTTAATTCTTTTGGTGTTAATGGAATACTTCTTTCATGTTGTGGACAATTTTAAGATTGTGGTCCATTTTTGATTCCATATGTCTTCATTTACTCTATGGAAAGAAAACTTCCAAAATACACATTTAGATGGTGTTTGTTTTAAGCCTACTACCCTCCATCTGTTTGCATCTGTAGATTTCTTCTAAATTAACCTGATAAGGAGTCACAGCCAATAAGCGCGCTTGTTACCGTGTGACGTTAGTCAGTGATCGCTCGCTAAAGAGAGAGGAGCATCACGTGTTCTGAGGCTGAACATTAATGATAAATTTCTATAAAGTGGACATTTATTTCGTGAGTCACTGAAACAATGTAAGTGTGCTTTGCTATACTTTAATGGGAGACTCTTTATTTATGTTTGTAAAGTGACTATGGGATTGTTTTAGTGTATTACCATATTATCCCAATACATTTATCTCAGTTATGACACAGTAGGCCATAAGGATATTAAATAATCATAAGCATCACCATTCGCAACTTTTTTCTCTTCAGTATACTTTTGAACAAACTACGGAGCCCCGCACATGACATGCAAGAAAAAAAAATAAATCTCTTAATCGATCTCACAACGTAGAATTAATCAAGCCTATTGATATTGTCTGTGATGTCATTTTTCTCACTCTCTTCACTCTAAATATTATGCATGACTATTATTAATAAAAAGCACCATCAGCTGCTATTATGTAGCAGGTTTCACAACTTTCAAACTTTAAACACACTCACATCTCTCCCTAAATGTCTCTCTTACTATTAAAATACACTATAATGACCTAAATGACCAGCACACACACACACACACACACACACACACACACACACACACACACACACACGCTGCGGTCCTTCAGTTCCCTGTATTTCCACTGGATGTAGTCAAAGATGTCCTTCTCACTGTCCACCAGCAGAGGCTCTCCAGCCACACCTGTGTGAAACAGAGCGGTCATGTGAAACAGAGCGGTCATGTGACATCAGGTACAGTCACCGTCTGATGTGTACTGCAGTCAAAACTCTCAGACACCAGAATCAAAGTTGTGTTGTCAAGCTGCCGGGGTTTATATGAACACTTTTAAAGAAGAACTGTCACTGGATAGACAGTAAATCAGCAGCAACTGAACTAGACTTTTGAATGGACAGAAACTCAAAGAAACTGTTGTTCAGCTGAAGTCAGTTCAGTGTTGATTCAGTTCTGTTGTAAAGATCATCAGTTATTAAATTAGTTCATTTCATCTAATTGTCACTGTGCAGCGTCCGCAAAGTCAGATCAATAATATTGTTGAAATTTAAATGACAGAAACAGTGGACGCCCATAAAGTGTTCAGTCCAACTAGAGTTGTCAAAAATAATGTTGTGTCGATACATATCAATACAGAAATATCTGAAACTGTTCCAGTACTCATTTTCTGCAGTATCGATACACTGATATCAGCTGTGTGTTCTCACTCTCTCTTCTCTCACACACACCTTCTCCTCTCACTCACTCGTCTCATTCAATCCGGTTCAATAGTGCTCATATTGGGCATAATTTTACTCATTTTTGCAGGTTTCGGACCTTCTGATACTATAAGTACCCGCTCTCATAAAGCCGCTTCTCAAACAGCTCACGAGAAACCTTTTTCGTGATTTATTAAACGGTCAAATACACACAAAATTATGTCAAAATGCCCATCTTGACGAGTATTCAGATAAACAGTTTTGACGAGTATTCAACGTAAACAGAAATAAACACATGTTGTGTAACAGTATATTAGCTCTTAAAGTGACAGCAGCCTAATAAACCTGCTGCTGTCTGTCATTAATGATAATCAAAGAACAAAAGACAAAGAGAAAATCACTCTCTGATCTTGACTGAATAACTTTTGTAACTTTAATTGTAAGCATTAATCTGTATTTAATATTTACAATGAAGAATATCTACTTTTAAATCTGATTACTATGTAATCATACTGGTTATTTTCTGTAGTATTTCTTTCTTGAATACTGTTAGACCACCTGAAAAACTTAAAGCTCTGTTTATTTCATTTGTCATTGATCTCCATAGCAACAGATTGGGAATTCTCCGGAAGAACGGTGGGAGAAATGTGGAAATGTGATCGTTTAGATGTTTATTCTTAACCAAAGTTTGAAATTATTTATTTTTATAATATAAAAAACTGAGGTGAAAAGTTATTTGCAGCAGACAAATGAAACTGCAAAAAAAAAGTCTGTGAAACTAATGCTGACATGATGACATTTAACCCTGTAAAGCCTGATATAGATAACCTTTATCGAACCTTTAGACATTTCTATACAAATCATTTTATGGCTCAATTATTATATGAGCACTATATATACTGAGAATATTGAGCTCATACTCGAAGAGTTAAAGAAAGAGCTCAATTTTATTCAGAGGCACAAACATCAAAAATATGAAATTTGGTGCAGATGCTGATTTTTATATGGACAAAAAATAAGATGAATTTCTGATGTTTGTAATGTAAATCAATGAGATCTTTATAACAGTATAGCAGATACTTACATAAAATGCATATAAATATCAATATCTGCCAATAATATGTCTTCGTAAGATGATATTTAAATGCTTAGTTTTATGATCAAAGCTCTGTAGTTTTAAAACATATGATACAATACAATGATGATCGAGAGATGAACAAATAAACCTTCCTCAAAACCCTGATGGATTTGATACTCACGTTTAAACATGATTTGTCTTTTCTTAAAAAAAAAAAAAAGATTTATGGATTCACTAACATTTTCTTCTATTGAATCTGCACTTTGCTTTTCTATTTGCTGTTGGTATGTGTTAGAATAAATCTCAATCTCAGGCAGATTATTTGTAGTCTCAGTCATCAAGCAGACACAGAGCAAGTGTGATAGAAAGCATTTTCAAATTCATTCAGAAGAACGGTCATGTTTATAAGCATGTTTTTAAAAGTTTTTCTTATGTTTACTTTATAAAAATCAGTAAAGATTTCACAGCAAAAACACAGTAACACATGAACCACAATCTGAAGGGGGACGTTTTATTAGTTGTGGATAAATTGTGTTTGAACCGTTGCCGACCCTCAGGCAGTTTTGAAGAGCGCAATCTCGTGGTCGTCAATAGAGAAGTCGATATAATTGCTCTGGTGGATCACATGGTAACCAACGCACCCCATAATGCATTGCCAGGTGCCCCCATGCTTTCTCTCAAATTCCTGTAAGGAAAGACAGTATTAATGTTCCAAAAACTCACATCAACAAAAACACTCAATCTCCACCATCAAGCTCCTGATAAAAAATCAAAATAAAAAAAAAATCACAATACTGAAACAATTGCATTTCACCAAGACATTCGAGTCTCTCAGTAAAACTCTAGAACTGACCTTCCTGATGTATTTAGCCATGTCATTTTCCTCTGTGTAGATAGTCACAGCCACGAGAGCGACCTGAAGAGCGTCCCGCTCCAACTCCTCACTCATCTTTGATTGATGGACCTTAACCTTTGGCTTAAACAAGGCTGATTCTGCACAGATTCTGTTTAAATGAGCAAGAGTGAAAGTAATTAAACAGGACAGACTCTGGAGATTAACATGTTTTGTGATGGTCCGACAATTATTCAGCATGAAGTCCATTTATGGGAATTGTTGGCCCATGACACTATTATCAGATGCAACCAAACTTTAATACCACAAGTTGGAAGTGTGGAGTAGTATTAACAAAAGTCTGGGGTTGGTAAGATTTTTTCATAAGTGAGAGTTCCTTCCCACGCTTCTTTAAAGTACTTGAATTTCAGACACATGGATTCAAGGCCTGGAAAATGTGTGAAAACAAACATAGGTCTTTGAAAGTGCTTGAATTCAACTAAATTTTGTTAGAGTAGAATGGTGCTATTACAAAAATTGTCCTTTATGTGCTCCCAAAGCCAGAATGTAACAGTGCTACTGACTACGATCCATCTGCTCATGCCGCTTTTTTTCCCGCCTTCAGATCAGAGTCAGCCCTGCCTGATGAACCTGTGAGAAGCATGAAGCCATTTAAATAGCTCAGGGCCAGGGAAGTGCAAATTCAATGGCTCAGTATAGAGTACCTCAGAGATGACGTGTTTTTGTAGGCCAACCCGGAAATTAGCGGCGCACGGGTTCCCTCGATCGAAAGCCTATGCATTTTTCCCATAGACTTTTGGAAAATCGCAAAAAATAAGCTCTGTGTTTAACAAAGGGTTATGACACTTACACGTTTTGTCTATCAAGATAATCTTTACAAGTTAACACAACATTTATACATTTTGAAGCCTAAATAAAGTCGTCAGATATAAAAAGCTAACAGTAACGGACTACAGCACGCCATGGTCGCGGATCAACGTCACCACCACCAAGCTTCCTCAAACTTTATTTAAAAACATGCTCGCTGATTATGATCTGCGCTGTGTATGAATACTTATCCACTTTTTCATGAGAAATGCTGTCCAAATGTCCTGTTTGTCATGATGACGTCTAAAGTCCCCGCCAAAGGAAGTAGTCCCTTTTAGCAATTTGTTAGCAACCGCCATTTTTAAGACACAATAAAGGTTTAAAAAATCACAAGCGTGTTATAACTGGTGTGTTTTATGTCATAGATCAAAACGTAAAATTATATTTAGAGGCTTTGTTAACCACAGACCTTATTTCAGGCGATTTAGCAAAAACCCATAAGACTTTAGGGCGATGGAACCGGAAGTCCTAAAATGCTAACTTTGCATACAAAAACACGTCATCCCTGAGGTACTCTATGGAGGGTATGCACTGACGTCAATTTCCCGCCGGAACACGCCCCCTCAGCTGGACTAAAAGTCTGAGTGATTAATAATCAGCATCCAACCTGACTAAAATATATCTATTCAATGTTATCCACATTATATTTAACCTGCAACAGCATTGTGAACTTCTGTAAAGATACGTTTGGTCCAGGGGCGGAGCTACTGCTTCAGGAAGATTCGGCGCGTTATGAATCAGCGTGTCGAATCATGATTAGGATCGCGTGTCAAACCGCCAAACTGCTGAAATCACGTGACTTTGGCGCTCCGAACTGCGGATTCGACACGCTGATTCATAACGCTCCGAAGCTTCCTGAAGCAGTGTTTTGAAATCGGCCATCACTAAATAATTCGTTATTTTGGTTTTTTTGGCGCACCAAAAATATTCTCGTCGCTTTATAATATTAATATTGAACCACTGTACTCACATGAACTGATTTAAATATGTTTTTAGTACATTAATGGATCTTGAGAGAGGAAATGTCATTGCTGGCTATGCAGGCCTCACGGAGCCATCGGATTTAAACAAAAATATCTTAATTTGCTTTCCGAAGATTAACAAAGGTCTTACGGGTGTGGAATGGCATGAGGGTGAGTAATAAATGACAGAATTTTCATTTTTGGGTGAACTAACCCTTTAATCTGGTCAAACTCTGAGATAAAAATCTCTACTTTTTTAGCTAAGAAATCCTCCTTATTTCTCTTACTGCTGGAGGCACTCACTGCTTCAACCCTTTTACGCTTAGACATCAGTTTGCCCTGCTGAGGAAGTGTGTCTGAGGTCGAGTCCCTCTACTGCTGCTAGTCTGGAAACTCTCTGCTCGACGACATGGTGCAACAATTCACGCAGGCGTCTTCAGTGAGGCCCTGCTTCAAATGTTCCAAGTTTAAGCAGGATGGACAGCAGTCGTGTCCATCATCCTCGTGTAAAGTGTCCCTGCACACCGTCCCTGTCAGGCTAAGTTGTTCCACACTGACACAACAGTACTGAAGCCCGAGCGAGAACACTCTGGGTGCACTAATCCTACAACGACTAGTGCTAATGCCTCAGCTCACTGCTGATAGAAGTACCAGGTATCAGTACACAACATCAAACTGAGTGAAAACACTCCTTATATGATGTGACTGAGAAACATATATATAAAAAACAATATGTATAATAAAACCAAAAAAATATGTACAAAGCTATGTGTAATGCTTTGCAATCTCTTACCCAAGTAGAATGATCAGAATCAAACAACCAACTGTGGAACGCATGCTGCCGATCTGTAACAAAAAAACATTATTTGGTTGTTCCCGGAGCGAAGACACTCAACACAGGTCCAGGTATTATTTAGCATTGACTGTCCTGATTCTGTTTACAAAATTGTTGGCTCATAACCAGATGAAATCATACTTTAGTACCAACAAGAAAACCAGTGTTAATTGTTATTAACAAAACTTTGAGTCTCTTCTGCTCACCAACACTGCATTTATTTGATCAGAAATCCAGTAAAAACAGTAATATTGTGAAATATTATTACAATTTAAAATAACTGTTTATTGTTGTAGACTAATATACTTTAAACTTTAATTTATTTCTGTGATCAGAGCTGAATTTTCAGCATCATTACTCCAGTCTTCAGTGTCACACGATCCTTCAGAAATCATTCTAATGTGATGATTTGATGCTCAAGAAACATTTCTGATTATTATCAATGTTGAAAACAGTTGTGTTTTTTCAGGATTCTTTGATGAATAGAAAGTTCAAAAGAACAGCATTTTTCTGAAATAGAAAGATTTTGTAACATTATAAACTACCATTCAGAGGTTTGGGGTCAGTAAGAATTTTTTTTTTTTTTTTTGTAAAGAAATTAAACTTTTACTCAGCAAAGAGGCCCTTGTTTGTTCTGAGCAGTTAAACTGAGCTCTGTTCTTCAGAAAATCCTCCAGGTCCTGCAGATCCTTCAGTTTTCCACCATCTTTTGCATATTTGAACCCTTTCCAGCAGTGACTGAATGATTTTGAGATCCATCTTTTCACACTGAGGACAACTGAGGGACTCAAACACAACTATTAAAAAAGATTCAAACATTCACTGATGCTTCAGAAGGAAACACAATGCATTAAGAGCTAAGGGATGAAAACTTTTGAATTTGAAGATTAAGGTAAATTGTACTTGATTTGTCTTCAAGTATATTCTGTTGCTTCCGAAGGGCAGTACTAAATGAAAAAAAGAAAAGAAAAAAAGATATTAAAACAAAATAAGAAAAATTTGGACATCTTCATCCTGTTCAAAAGTGTTCACCCCCCGACTCTTAACTCATCGTGTTTCCTTCTGGAGCATCAGAGAATGTTTGAACCTTTTTTAATAGTTTTGTCTGAGTCCCTCAGTTGTCCTCAGTGTGAAAAGACGGATCTCAGAATCATACAGTCACTGCTGGAAAGGGTTCAAATATGCAGAAGATGCTGGAAAACTGAAGAATCTGCAGGACCTGGAGGATTTTTCTGAAGAACAGAGCTCAGTTTAACTGATCAGAACAAACAAGAGACTCATGAACAACCATCACAAAACAAAAAAACAGTCGTGGTTCATCCAGGTAACCACACACAGTATTAAGAATCAATGGTTCATAAACTTTTGCGACATTTTAATAAATTCAGCTATTTTTGTCTTGTGGATTATGTAAACATCTTTTATGTAAAATATCTTAGGACAGTACTAAATAAAAAATAACATGCATTTTGTATGATCTCCCTTATTATGTTAAAATTCTTCATTGTCTTACCTTAGTGGTGATCTCTGAACAGAATGATTATGTGATGATTCTCTCTCAGTGTCTGAACGACTCTGATGCTCCAGATGTGTTTGACCTAAACTGAAGTAGATGTGTGACTGACTCCACCTGTTTTTTACATCACAACCTTCAGCATGAACAACTTCACTTGACCAATATCCTGCAACATCATTAACGTGTATCGTATCATTTCTCAGTTTAACAACACAAAACATGGCAATATGACCATTCCTAAACACACAGAAATGCAAAAAAAGAAGAAAAAAAAAGGATGTGGGACATTTATTAAGAACATGTTTTTTTTTTTTTTTAGTATTTATTGCATAAATAAATGATACAAACTGAGGTAATGCGTTCACCTCAGCAGACACATGAAGCAGAAACATCATTACAGACAAATGTAAAACACACCATTTATTGCAGTTTTACATTTGTCAAAATGTTAAATTATTATTTGCTATGTTTGCTAAAGATTTTTTTTTTCTTGCTCCCCTCAACTCGAGAGTCAGTGTCGCCCATGTTTATAGGCATAGGTCAAACAACATCTCCAGGATGTCTTGAGTGTCCAATCAAACTACTTAAGAATCAAACCTTACCATATATGGCATTTCAAGAAATATAATAACAAATAAGAAATGTGTGTGTGTATCTTCAACTTCTGGTTGTGTGTCCAAGAACTATTTCTTCTTTTGTCTAGGTGTGTCCATGATGTGCAGATAACATAACAGAAAAAGGTTGCCCAAGACAATATTGGACAAAGACATAAAAGTGAAGCCCAAGAAATAAGAAAATATTAACAGTATGGTAAATGTTAAACATTGTCAACCAATGTAAGATTATTGTCATTAAGCAGATCGGGTCATCAATGGTTTGTTTTACAGAAAGCTAGAGCTACTCTTCATCTCATCCACTGTTCCATGAATTTAACATGATTTCTTCTGGTATGAATTATAGTATCCCTACTGGAAATCAATCGGTACAGGCATCCTTTTATTCCCACTGCAGTAAGGCTTTTACACTTGTGAGATGTCAGAATGTTGTGTTTGCTGTTTGTGTGTTGTTTATTGTGTTTTGTACTACATATTTAAAAATTTTATGCTGCATTTTATGTCAAAAATAATCTGTCAGCTCCACTACAGTTTGGAGCAGTTAAGGCCAGGGTATATTTCTTCTTCATAACTCTCACACAAAATTTGCACATTGTTTGTGTGATATCACTGGCTCGCCTTCCCAGCGGGCACCTTGATATCATTTAATATCAATTTGACATCAAATGTTAGTCAAAACTTGATTAAGATGCTGTTAAACATAATTTTAAGGTCAGTTTGGACGGCAATTTCTTCCAGTGGTAATTGGGTGAAGAGAGGAAGTTATACCCACACTGAAATTGGTTTAATGTATATGCAGGCCATTATGTTTGACAATCAGTTTACATCAAATCAGTGTCATGGTTTAGACGCCAAATTGATGTCATATAGACATCACATTGACAGCAATGATTTGTGTGGTTGATTGATATTTATTGCATAATATGAATTTCTCTCTTTCCATGCACAATTTATAAATCGAGGGAACGACATAAATTATGCGCACAATGCTGTAGCAGACAAATCCAGCATCGTCTGAAGCCGACATCAAGAAACACATGAAGAATTATCTTCAGTCTGCTCCCGACAGATATGGGGGTATGGTATGTGAAAAGGGCCAGACAGCTATTGATCTTTGTTCACAATGAGAATAGGAGCATTTATTTTATTACAATACAATACAAATTTTATTTCTATAGCACATATAAAACAACTGCCGTTGACCAAAATGCTTTCCAGCATAATTAAAGGTGCAATATGTAAGAATTTTGCAGTAAAATATCCAAAAACCACTAGGCCAGTGTTATATATTTTGTTCACTTGAGTATGTACATCATCCAAAATGTTTCCAACTATTTGTAAATCGTGAGAAAATTGCAATTTTAACCAAGGCTCCGGGACATGTGAGGAGTCGCCTGTCAAATGCGTCATAACCGCGTTACCCTCGGTTTCCGGTTTTATTTTGTAGAAACCATGGAAACACCCAATACGCTTTAATATTTACATGTTTTAATAGGCAAGGGAACAACTGTTTTGATACATTTATAGACAGAAAACTATTTATTGTTA
Organism: Ctenopharyngodon idella; assembly: GCF_019924925.1. Taxonomy (NCBI): domain Eukaryota; kingdom Metazoa; phylum Chordata; class Actinopteri; order Cypriniformes; family Xenocyprididae; genus Ctenopharyngodon; species Ctenopharyngodon idella. The sequence goes on from NC_067227.1 coordinate 32,739,381, forward strand.
TATAGCTCAACACGTTTAGTCTTATTGTTTAAATCTAATTTTCTTGATTTATTGTGAGTACCATGCTTTACCATGCCTCAGAGAAAAACACTATTTTGTCAAGTAGCTAACATAGCATAATCAGATGCAGCTTTATTTTTAGTAACAGTAATACAGCATTTTCTCCATCATGCAATAAGTTTTAAAATTAATTGCATGCCATTTATCAACACAAGCCATCCAGCATTTAATATGATATTCTAATATCGATCTATCTTACTGCAGTGTGAAACAAGAGTCTCACCGCAGCCGCCGAGCGAACGCACAGAGTAACGTTTTAACATCATTTTCAACACACTCAAATGTATCGAATATGATAAACAGAGCTGCGTAACCTCAAACTCATGACCCGAAAAAGCGGAAGCGGCGCTGGTGACTGTAGCATAATAAAAGTTCCGCTGCTCGTGAGGCGTGTTACACGCAATCGCTCCAGCGGCCTCGTTCAGCTCCCACAACACTCGGTCCTGCTCTGCTTCATACTACAGTAACGTTAATAATTGCATCCAAGAGCATGATTTCTTTCCGAGTCCTGGCCCAATTATTTTTTCACCGGCCGTTGAGGTGAAGACCACATGTCCCAAGATTCACAAAGCTATGCCTTTGTTTTGAATAGGCCTCTAGCGACCTCTAGTGGACAGAAAATATTACATATTGCTCCTACTAGCAATTACATGCAATCACACAAACAAAAATAAAACCTGTTCACTCTAATCAGTTCTAAAAGCCATACTGAAAAGTTATGACTTCAAACTAGACTTAAAAGCATCCACAGATGGAGAAGATTTAATGTGCATTGGAAGAGGGTTCCATAAGCATGGAGCTGTGAAGGCCCTATCACCCTTTTATTTTAATCTAGTTTTAGGAACATAAAGAATTAACTGGCTAGAAGATCTCATAATTCTCTTATTTTGATAAGGTATTAAAAGGTCAATAATATATTTTGGGGCAATACAATGCAACATTTAGAAACCATCTACTAAACCTTTGTTACGTACAGAAGGGAGCGGAGACACAGGTAACGGTAATCAGGTTTATTTGAGGTGAAACAGAGCGTGCAAGCAGAGTGCAGGTGAGTTGTAGCAGATGATAGCGTTGACGAGACGTGGTACTGGAACTGATACTTGTCTGTGTTGTATTAGGAAGCGAGGATGCAGAAAGGCGTGGAACAGACGAACACACTGGAGATCACAGGAGACGTGGAGACACAAGGGATCACAGGAGACGCTGAAGACAGGTAAGTAGTCGTTTTTCGGGAGTCCTGGAGGTAAGTATAACACTGGTATGCGTTAACGAGACCGGACAGTGACTGTGTGATCTGGTGTGTCTTTTATGTGGCTGTGGTGATGAGTGCTGAATGAGCGTCAGGTGTGGCTTGTCAATACTCAGGAGAGGGAGTGCGTAGTGATTGGGTGAGTGTAGAGCCTGGCGTGTCTGTGACATTACCCCCCCCTCCACAGTCCGCTCCTGAGGACCGCGGACCCCAACGTCGTGGTGGTCGACCTCTGCCTCGGGGAGCTCGTTTGTTGGGATGTCTGGCATGGAAATCGTCAAGGAGGCTGGGATCAAGAATATCATTCCTCGGGACCCATGAACGTTCTTCGGGACCGTATCCTTCCCAGTCAACTAGGTACTCTAGGGACCCACCACGATGCCGGGAGTCCAGGATGTCTTTTACCTGGTAGGCTACCCCGTCTTCTGCGATGAGTGGAGGAGGGGGATCCTCGGTGTCACCAGGCTCTGTGGAGGGAAGGACAGAGGGATGGTGAGGTTTAAGGAGTGACACATGGAAAACTGGGTGAATGCGATACTCAGGAGGGAGTTGCAGGTGATAGGTGACGGGGTTGACTTGCCGGATGATGGTGAAGGGGCCAACGAATCTAGGACTCAGCTTCCTACAGGGAAGGCGCATCCTGATGCCCGGGTTGACAGCCATACCTTCTGTCCTGGCTGGTAGTTGGGTGCGTGGGAGCGTCGAAGGTCGGCTGTCAACCTGCGCCTGCGTAGGGCTCGTTGGAGTTGCAGATGTGCTGAGTCCCAGACCCTCTCGCTCTCCCGGAACCAGTAATCCACCGCCGGGACGTCTGATGGTTCCCCATCCCAGGGGAACAGTGGGGGCTGATAGCCGAGTACGCACTGGAAAGGAGTAAGACCTGTAGTGGGCTGATGGAGAGAGTTCTGGGCGTACTCGGCCCAGCCCAGGAACTGGTTCCAGGAGTCCTGGTGGCCGTGGCAGAAGGTACGCAGGAAACGGCCGATATCCTGTATCTTCCTCTCCGTCTGCCCGTTCGTCTGTGGATGGTAACCGGAGGAGAGACTTATGGTCACACCTAGGAGTTTGAAGAATGCCTTCCAGACTCGGGAGGTGAATTGAGATCCACGGTCAGATACTATGTCTTCTGGTAATCCAAAATAACAAAACACATGGTTGAACAGTAACTCTGCCGTTTCCATGGCAGTGGGGAGTCCAGGCAGGGGAATTAAACGACAGGACTTGGAGAATCGGTCGACGATCACCAGCACACATGTGCATCCATCGGAGACGGGAAGGTCGGTAATGAAGTCCACTCCTAGGTGTGACCAGGGGCGAGTGGGAACGGGCAGAGGTTGGAGCTTTCCGGAGGGAAGATGGCGTGGACTCTTGGAGACGGCACATTCCCTGCACCCTTGCACGTACCTCCTGACGTCGGATGTCATGTTGGGCCACCAGAAGCGCTGTTTTAACAGCGAGAGGGTTTTGTTGACCCCGGGGTGGCCAGTGCCCAGTGAAGCATGTGCAGAGTGGATGAGTGGGGTGCGTCGTGTCCGTGGTACATACTTCAATCCGGGGGGGCAACCCGGCGGAACGCTGGTGGAGGCATTGGACTCGGGGAGCGTCTCTTCAGACCAGGAAATGGGACTCACGAAGAGTTTCTCGGGGATGATGGGCTCTGGATCTTCGTTGCTCTCTTCTAGGCTGTGGATACGAGACAGGGCGTCGGCTTTCACATTCTTCGATCCAGGACGATAGGAGATGGTGAAGTCAAACCTCATAAAGAACAGAGCCCATCTGGCTTGGCGGGGATTCAGTCTCTTGGCATCTCGCAAATATCCCAGGTTTTTGTGGTCAGTTAAAACCACGAAGGGGTGTTTAGCTCCCTCAAGCCAATGCCTCCATTCTTCCAGGGCGAGTTTGATGGCGAGGAGTTCGCGGTTGCCGATGTCATAATTTCCTTCCGCCGGGTTGAGTTTCCTGGAGAAGAAAGCACATGGATGGAGTCTGCTGGGATTCCCCTGCTGCTGGGACAATACCGCTCCCACTCCGGTGGTTGAGGCGTCTACCTCGACGACGAAGGGGAGCTCTGGGTCAGGGTGAGCCAGGAGGGGAGCGGTCATGAATGCGGCCTTGAGGGCCTCAAAAGCTTGGGTGGCGGCTGGGGACCAGGACAGAGACTTGGGCTTACCACGGAGGAGGTTGGTGAGTGGACCGGTGATGGAACTATAGTTCTGGATGAATCGTCGATAGAAGTTTGCAAATCCTAGGAATCTTTGTAACTCTTTGATGGATGCGGGAATGGGCCATTCTTTTACTGCGGTGACCTTCCTCTTGTCCATGCGGACGCCACTGTGGTCGATGTTATAGCCCAGGAATTGCACTGAGGGCTGATGAAAGGTGCACTTTTCGGCCTTTAGGAAAAGGTGGTAGTCCCTCAGGCGTTGGAGGACCTCCGCAATGTGTTGGCGATGTTCGGCCAGGCTCCGGGAGTAGATTAAAATGTCGTCTATGTAGACCAGGACAGACCGGTGCAGGAACTCCCGGAGCACCTCATGCATGAAGTCTTGGAATACGGAGGAATATACATATTCCAGCCCTGGAATATGTTCCAGGGCTGCTGGGACGAGAGGAAGGGGGTAACGGAACTTTACGGTGATCTGGTTGAGTGCTCTGTAATCGATGCAGGGCCGCAAGCCTCCGTCCTTTTTTGCCACGAAGAAAAAGCTTGAAGCAGCAGGGGAAGTGGACGGTCGGATGTAGCCTTGCTTAAGAGCCTCGTCGATGTACTCCTCCATGGCTTTCTCCTCCGGAACGGATAGGGAATATATCTTCCCTCTGGGCACTGGCTCACCTGGGATGAGGTCGATGGCGCAGTCCCATGGCCGGTGGGGAGGCAGCTTGGAGGCTTGTTTGGGACAGAAGACATCTCTGAAGTGGGAGTAACAGGCTGGGATGTCAGTCGAACGTCTTTCGAGTGGGCTTTCCACTGTAGTAGCACAGACTTGGATTCCTTGGGAACTTGGAGAACTGAATACGGGGAATTCGGGAAAACAGCCACAGAAACATTGGTTACCCCACTTCAGGATCTCTCCTGTCCTCCAGGAGATGGTGGGGTTGTGCTGCTCTAGCCATGGGCGCCCTAGAATCACGTCAGATGTTGACTCCTCCAGAACCAGCAACTGGATCTCCTCAATGTGGAGCACTCCAACTTGGAGACGGAGGGGTCCCACGCTGTAACGTACTTTCTGCAACGGTTTTCCTGTTACCGCGTGGATCTGGTAGATCTTCGGCCTGGGGGTGGTTTTGAGATGCAGCTGGCGACAGAGGGCTCCGGAGATGAAGTTTCCAACTGACCCAGAATCGAGGAGCGCACTGACTGGAAGACAGAAATCAGCGGCAGTAAGTTTTACTACAATTGAGAGTGGTTTCATTTTATTCATTGTGGGCAGAATGGCACTCACCAATGGCCGGGCAGGACGAAGGGGGCATTCCGAGATGTAATGCCCGGCACCACCACAATACAAGCAGAGATTCTGGGCCAGCCTCCTCTGTCGCTCAGCTGATGAAAGACGTGAGTGTTCAATCTGCATGTTGTCATTAGCTGGTTCTGGGGAGCTGACGGATTCTGGCTGGCGGAGAGTGGAGGGGAATAGCAGCTGGCCCTGGTGCTCTTCTAGGCACAGCTGCATACGAGTGGTGAATCTGATGGATAACTGAATGAATTTTTCGAGCCCGATGGAATCCTCGTATGCAGCGAGATGCAACCGCACACGTGGATCGAGGCCTTGACGATAGGTGGTGATCAAAGCCTGCTCATTCCAGCCACTTGCAGCAGCGAGGGTATGAAACTGGAGGGCATAATCAGACACAGTTAGTGCACCTTGTTTTAAATTGCATAATCTCTCACCAATAGACGAATCCCAAGCGGGTTTTCCAAAAACTTCCTTGAAGTGGGTTGTAAAACTTGACAAGGATGATACAACTGGGTTATTTAAGTTCCAGAGAGGTTCAGCCCATCGCAGCGCTTTTCCGTGAAGCTGAGAGATTATGAAAGCCACCTTAGATCGATCGTCAGGGTATAAGTGCGGTTGCATCTCCAGGACCAGCGAACACTGCAGAAGGAAACCGTTGCAATCCTCCGCCAGACCAGAGAAGGGCGCCGGTTTGGCCATGGGACTGGCGACCGCAGGTGGTGAAGGAGCTGCAGCGGTGAATGCGGAAGTGCTCGCTGGTGTTGTTGCCGTGGAAGTGCCGGTGAAAGTGCGACGAAGTGCATCAACCAAATCTTGAATGGGATCCGGGGTGCTCATGTTGTTACCTGGGTGGTGTGGGTCCGGTCTTCTGTTACGTACAGAAGGGAGCGGAGACACAGGTAAGGGTAATCAGGTTTATTTGAGGTGAAACAGAGCGTGCAAGCAGAGTGCAGGTGAGTTGTAGCAGATGATAGCGTTGACGAGACATGGTACTGGAACTGATACTTGTCTGTGTTGTATTAGGAAGCGAGGATGCAGAGAGGCGTGGAACAGACGAACACACTGGAGATCACAGGAGACGTGGAGACACAAGGGATCACAGGAGACGCTGGAGACAGGTAAGTAGTCGTTTTTCGGGAGTCCTGGAGGTAAGTATAACACTGGTATGCGTTAACGAGACCGGACAGTGACTGTGTGATCTGGCGTGTCTTTTATGTGGCTGTGGTGATGAGTGCTGAATGAGTGTCAGGTGTGGCTTGTCAATACTCAGGAGAGGGAGTGCGTAGTGATTGGGTGAGTGTAGAGCCTGGCGTGTCTGTGACAACCTTAAACTCAATTCTGAATTTTACAGGCAACCAGTGTAAAGAAACCAGAACTGGGGTAATTCTTTCGAATTCTTTGTACAAGTCAAAAGTCTGGCCGCAGCATTTTGTACTAATTAAAGGCGAGATAATTGACCCTGTGCAATGCCTATATATAAAGAATTACAGTAGTCAATGCGTGATGATACAAATGCATGAATAACAGTCTCTAGGTCCTTAAAGGAGAGAATAGATTTCAGTTTAGAAATAATTCTAAGTTGATAAAAACCAGCCCTAAACCTGTTTATCTAAAACCAAAACACCCAAATTCTTAACATGATCTGAAACACTTATCGACATAGAGGCCAACCTACTTATAATATCCTTAGAGACAGAAGAGGGTCCAAAGACAACACACTCAGTCTTATTAATATTAAGATGAAGAAAATTTCTCGCCAACCAAACTTTAATCTCGCCTAAGCACTGTACAAGTGCATCAAAAGATTGGGAGCCTTTCGGATCTATTGGAATATATAACTGTCATCTGCGTACAGATGATACATAATATTGTATTTGCGAAAAATTGAGCCTAAAGGGCACATGTGCAACGAAAATAAAATAGGCCCAAGTATAGAACCCTGTGGCACACCACTGTGTAAATTAGATGATGTAGAACGCAAACTTCCAATACAAACTGAAAACGATCAATTATTTACATTTGTATTATTGATTTCAGATTTGCTGAATTAAACTTCGTCATCAGTGTGTGGATATCAAAGGAACACCAAGTTTTTGACATCAGATTGATTTGCATTTTTGACCTGTTTTTTGACATCAATGTTTGATGTCAGTTTGAAGTCTTTTCAACATTAAGGTGTCTGCTGGGTTCATGGTTTAAAATGGAAATACTTTCATTATTGCGACATGGCATTTTTCTTTATCAGTTGCTCGCAAAATGATGGACAATGATTCACACATCATGTGTCATTTCCCGTGATGATAAAATTAAGTAAATTATTAAATAAATGAGTAAATAAACAAGTAACAAGCAAACTTAAACTTGTTTGCTTAAAATTTCTGCAAATAATTTGCTGATGCCCCCCGTAACTTGAAAGTCAAAGTCACCCATGTTTATAGGCATAGGTCAAACAACATCTCTAGGATGTCTTGAACATCTAATCATACTACTTAAGAATCAGCACTTACCATATATGGTATTTCAAGAAATATAATTACAAGTAAGAAATGTGTGTGTGTATCTTCAACTTCTGGTTGTGTGTTGTAGGACTATTTCTTCTTTTGTCTAGGTGTGTCCATGATGTACAGATAACATAACAGAAAAAGTTGCCCAAGACAATATTGCACAAAGAAAGAAAATAATAACAGTATATGTAACAGTAAATGTTAAACATTGAAACATTGTCAACCAATGTAAGATTACTGTCATTAAGCAGATCGGGTAATCAATGGTTTGTTTTACAGAAAGCTAGAGCTACTCTTCATCTCATCCACTGTTCCATGAATTTAACATGATTTCTTCTGGTATGAATTATAGTATCCCTACTGGAAATCAGTCGGTACAGGCATCCTTTTATTCCCACTGCAGTAAGGCTTTTACACTTGTGAGATGTCAGAATGTTGTGTTTGCTGTTTGTGTGTTGTTTATTGTGTGTCTTTGCACATATTTACAAATTTTTATGCTGCATTTTATATCAAAAATAAAATGTGTTCATCTTGAAAAATGACTAACAATATAAAAGTTATTTTTATGTTTACTTTATAAAAATCAGTAAAGATTTCACAGCAAAAAGACACTGAGCTGTCTATGACCTGATCTCTGATGAGTTTTATACATTTGTAGACGTTTTAATGAGGTATTAGTATAATTGAAAGGAATACTAGTTTTTAATAGTCTCTGTTTAGCTGACCATCCATAGAACAAACAAAACAAGCCCTGCAAATTAATACAAGAATACATGTTATACAGACACTTAATATTTAATTAGATGATTAGTTAATTGCATCTGATAGTCCTATACTTTCAATAAAACATTTGCAATGGGTTTGTAAAAGCTGTTTTCATGCATGTTTGGCATGAGTTTTTGTTGCATTTACACTGTTTTGACCAGCAGGGGTCACCAGCGTGTGGCGTTTAGAACGCTTCAAAACAGTGAATCATTTTGCAAAACAATTGGTTCAATTGATTCGAAGCTTTGAAAAGCTTCGTTTCTCCATCACTACATGACGCAAAACTGCGTTATTGCGTAGAATACACAAAAATATGATTTAAAATGTTATTTTATATTTGTTCATAAAAACTCAGACTCAAAGAAACTATTGTTCAGCTGAAGTCAGTTCAGTGTTGATTCAGTTCTGTTATAAATATAATGAATTATTAAATTAGTTCATTTCATCTATAAAGCAGTTCTGCACAAAAACCTGCAGTTCAGTTCAGATCTCATACAGCAGCGTCAGTAAAGTCAGATCAATAATATTGTTCCATTGCTCCAGTGCTCATTTTCTGCAGTATCCATACACTAATACCAGCTGTGTGTTCTTGCTCTCTTTTCTCTGACAGTGAACTGACACACACACACACACACACACACACACACACACACCCCTTCTCCTCTCACTCACTCGTCTCATTTGCTCTGGTTCAATAGTGCTCGTATTGCACATAATTTGAGTAATTCTCGCAGGTTTTTGTGCTCACAAAAGTGCCCGCCACTGATATATATGTGTGCAAATTGAGTTCTTTTTCGTGGCTTTTGCACTTAAATGGTCAAATACACACAAAATTATGTCAAAATGCCCGTCTTGAGTATTCAGGTAAACAGTTTTGGAACGTAAACAGAAATAAAACACATGTTGTGTAACAGTATATTAGCTCTTAAAGTGACAGCAGCCTAATAAACCTGCTGCTGTCTGTCATTAATGATAATCAAAGAACAAAAGACAAAGAGAAAATCACTCTCTGATCTTGACTGAATAACTTTTGTAACTTTAATTATAAGCATTAATCTGTATTTAATATTTACAATGAAGAATATCTACTTTTAAATCTGATTACTATGTAATCATACTGGTTATTTTCTGTAGTATTTCTTTCTTGAATACTGTTAGACCATCTGAAAAACTTAAAGCTCTGTTTATTTCATTTGTCATTGATCTCCACAGCAACAGAGACGGAATTCTCCGGAAGAACGGTGGGAGAAATGTGGAAATGTGATCGTTTAGATGTTTATTCTTAACCAAAGTTTGAAATTATTTATTTTTATAAATATATAAATGTAAAAAAAAAAAAATAAAAAAAAAAAAACTGAGGTGAAAAGTTATTCGCAGCAGACAAATGAAACTGCAAAAATATGTTGTAGACATCAAGTCTGTGAAACTAATGCTGACATGATGACATTTAACCCTGTAAAGCCTGATATATAATAATAGTTAGAACAGTTTAAATATAACAGTTTATTGAAACTTTAAACAAAGTATAGAAATATAAAATTAAAAAAGTTTGTATATGTTTTTTTTTGTGTGTGTGTGTGTGTGTGTGTGTCATATTTTATATATTTCTATACAAATAATTTTATGGCTCAATTATTATATGAGCACTATATATACTGAGAATATTGAGCTCATACTCGAAGAGTTAAAGAAACAACTCAATTTTATTCAGAGGCACAAACATCAAAAATATGAAATTTGGTGCAGATGCTGATTTTTATATGGACAAAAAGTAAGATTAAATTCTGATGCTTGTAATGTAAATCAGTGAGATCTTTTATAATATACATAAAATGTGCCAATAATATGTCTTAGTAAGATATTTAAATGCTTAGTTTTATGATCAAAGCTCTGTAGTTTTAAACATATAATGATGATTGAGAGATGAACAAATAAACCTTCCCCAAAAGCCTGATGATCATATTCGAACATGATTTTTATATAAAAAAAAAAGATTTTTAGTAAGCGTTCATCTTGAAATATTACTAACAATATTAAGGTTATTCTTACATTTACTTCATAAAAAACAGCAGATTTCACAGCAGAAATTCACATCTCTGAAGTTTATTACAACCTCCAGCACTTTATCATAAAATGCATTTGATCTGTTACTGTTCCTCAGTTAGGGCTTGAAGAGCAGAGTATATTTGTTGCCATCATAGAAGCAGACATTAGAACTGCTTTTCCAGTGGCAACCAAAGCTCCCCACAAAGCAGTACCAGGTGCCCCCATGCTTTCTCTCAAATTCCTGTAAGGAAAGACACAGTATTAACGTTCCATAAACTCACATCAACAAAAACACTCAATCTCCACCATCAAACTCCTGATAAAATCCAGAGCACATTTTCTCAATACTAAAATAAACTGCAGCTTATCGAGACATCACATTCATTCAGTAATTCAAGGAACTCTAATATCAACCTTCACGATGTAGTTAGCAATGTCGTTGTAGTTGGTGTATATAAGCTGAGCCACAAGCAGGGAGTGTTGAGCGTCCTTCTGCATATCATCACTCATCTTTGCAAATCTGACCTCAACCGATGCCTTCGACACGGATGCTCTGTAGCCGCAAACAAAAAATTTATTATAATGAGCAAGTTTATAATTAAACAGGACAGAAGATGATCATTTTTGTGATGGTCCAACAGCTCCTCAGCATGAAGTCCAGCTGCTGCCATTTGTGAGAAGGAATTGTTGACCCATGATACTATCATCAGATGCAACCAATCTTTAATACCACAAGCTGGAAGTGTGGAGTAGTATTAACCAAGCGGCAACCTCCTCCAGTTTCTTTTGAAGACAATACAGAAGTGACTTAAACTGCAATTCATCGACGGGCTGCTAGGGACAAGGCTCCAAAAGAGAGCAGAATCCCATGTTAAAATGCCCAACTTTACAGCAGAAAAAAACATGTTTACAGCTGGTACAAATTGTGGTTTTGGTCTATACTGCTAATTTTGCCCTTCATGACAACTCTGAGGGGGATGAATATTTTTATAACTTATTCGTTTAAATTATATTAAGCCTTAAAGTTCTGCATAATTAAGGGCGTGTTCACTTGAGTGACAGGTGGATAGCCGCTGCTGTCTGTCACCTCAGCTAATTCCAGCCGCTGAACTTGGCATCTCTGCCGTGTTTGTGCTTTTTTCGGGATTATTTCATACAATTATCAAATAATATGGCTTGCTGTGTGGTTAATGGTCGAGACAGATGTACGTCTGTGTAGATGTGCACACATGCGGAAGGTAAACAGAACACACGTTGTTGGATCGTCTTGGCATTGGCTAAAAGTTTTGTCCACCATATTTACTACAATGGCAATGGCTGGAGAATATCCCTCTCAAGACACCACAAAATCCGACGGCACTGCTTGGAAATTATAACTAAAACTGCTGCACTATATACTTTGGACACGGGCTCATTTGTTTGTGAGAGTTCAACAATCGTGTACAGTTTTACAACATAAACGCTGCTCAGATTGCATAATTTCTTGAAGAACGATGATGGAGAGCAGATCGTTCAGAAGAAATATGACTCAAACAATAGGCAATATATCAATATTTCATGGATATAATGCTTTTGTGGACAAAAAGTGCTGTTGTGTTGGATGTTTTTCAATGTGCGATGGATTGGATTCATCTCGTGATCGCTATTTCATTATAAAGGTATGAAGTCCTGTCTTGATTTTGCGTGTTGTCATTTGCACACCCGACACAAATTAATTACTGGTGCTGGAGCATCTATATCGTAAAACAGACACCGTAGATTGACAGTAAACCCTTAGAAATTTCTAATGATATAACTTTATTAATATTTTAGATAGTATCTAAGATAGATAGATAGCTCCTTAGCCTGAGCTAACTTGGTCAGGTTGAGCTAGGTGGGTGTGGTTTCAGCACCTCAGCTCCAGCCACGTCCCGCCTCTTTGCCCACTTTCAGTTATCCGGGAGTGATGCACGGTGACTGCCAAGATGGCGACGGCCCACTTTAGGCTTCAAAGATCTCTTCAGAAACCTATGGGTGATGTCACGAACACTGCGTCCATATTTTTTTTACAGTCCATGGTATTAAAAAAAAGTTTGGTGTTGGTAAGATTTTTTTTGGAAGAAGTGAGGGTTCCTACGCTTCTTTAAAGTACCTGAATGGATTCAAGGCCTGGAAAATGTGTGAAAACAAACATAGGTCTTTGAAAGTGCTTGAATTCAACTAAATTTTGTTAGAGTAGAATGGTGCTATTACAAAAATTGGCCTTCATGTGCTCCCAAAGCCAGAACGATACAGCACTACTGATTGGTAAGAAGGCAGGAAAAAAAGCAGCGTGAGCGGATGGATTGTGATCACAGGCAGCCCTGCATGATGAATCTGTGACAAGCATCAGGCTATTTAACTAGCTCAGGGCCAGGGAAGTGCAAATTTAATGGCTCAGTATAGAGGGTATGCACTGACGTCACTCCCTCAGTCGGACTAAGTGGCAAAAGAGCCTGCTGAATGTATGGATTTAACAGGGGAAATTGTGAAAACGTGAGTAAAACAAACGATTACCTGTTTAAACATAAGGTTAGAATCTGGACAAACTCTGCAGGCGTCTTCAGTGAGGCCCTGCTTCAAATGTTCCAAGCCTAAGCAGGACAGGACAGCAGTCGTGTCCATCATCCTCGTGTAAAGTGTCCCTGAACACCGTCCCTGTCAAGCTAAGTTGTTCCACACTGACACAACAGTACTGAAGCCCGAGCGAGAACACTCTGGGTGCACTAATCCTACAACGGTATATGACCGGAAGAACAAGAAAAATATTTTTTTTAACAGCACGACTAGTGCAAATGCCTCAGCTCACTGTTGATAGAAGTAGCAGGTATCAGTACACAACATCAAACTGAGTGAAAACACTCCTTATATGATGGTATGATGCAACTGAGAAATATAAATATATATATATATATATATATATAAACAAAAAATAATGTATAAAGCTGTGTGTAATGCAATGCAATAGTTAATGTTACTTACCCAAGTAGAATGGCCAGTATCAAACAACCAACTGTGGAACGCATGCTGCCGATCTGTAACGAAAAAAAAAAATACTGCAATCATACTTTAATACCAACAAGAAAACTGTTAATTGTTATTAACAAAACTTTGGGGTCGGTAAAAATTTTTTTTGAATTGAGTCTCTGATTTGCTGCTCATTTTTCGGGACTATGTTATTAATAGAATGTTGAAAAGAAAAGCATTTACTTGAAATAGAAATAATTTGTAACATTATAAATGTCTTTGCTGTCACTTGATCAATTTAATACATGCTTTCTGAATCAATTTTCTTTTAAAAATACATACATGTACACTGCCATATACACACATGAACAACCATCACAAAACATAAAAACAGTCGTGGTTCATCCAGGTAACCACACACAATAAGAACTAATGGTTCCCAAACTTTTGAACTGGGTTATTTTAATAATTATAAATAATAATTATAATTATTATTATTTAATAATTATAAATAATAATTTTAATAATAAAAATCATCTATTTTTTTTGTCTTGTGGATTATATGTAAACATCTTTTATGTAAAATATCTTACTCAGGACAGTAATTAATAAAAAATAACATGCATTTTGTATGACCTCTCTTTTTTTGTTAAAATTATTTACAGCTTCTGCAAGTGGTTCATATACTTTTTCTTGCAACTTATATATGAAATTCTTCATTGTCTTACCTTAGTGGTGATCTCTGAACAGAATGATTATGTGATGATTCTCTCTCAGTGTCTGAACGACTCTGATGCTCCAGATGTGTTTGACCAAAACTGAAGTAGATGTGTGACTGACTCCACCTGTTCTTTACATCACAACCTTCAGCATGAACAACTTCACTCGACCAATATCCTGCAACATCATCAATGTGTATCATGTCATTTTGTTTCTTGCCCCCCTAACTCGAGAGTCAGTGTCGCCCATGTTTATAGGCATAGGTCAAACAACATCTCCAGGATGTCTTGAGCATCCAATCAAACTACTTAAGAATCAAACCTTACCATATATGGCATTTCAAGAAATATAATAACAAGTAAGAAATGTGTGTGTGTATCTTCAACTTCTGGTTGTGTGTCCAAGAACTATTTCTTCTTTTGTCTAGGTGTGTCCATGATGTGCAGATAACATAACAGAAAAAGTTGCCCAAGACAATATTGCACAAAGACATAAAAGTGAAGCCCAAGAAATAAGAAAATATTAACAGTATGGTAAATGTTAAACATTGTCAACCAATGTAAGATTATTGTCATTAAGCAGATCGGGTCATCAATGGTTTGTTTTACAGAAAGCTAGAGCTACTCTTCATCTCATCCACTGTTCCATGAATTTAACATGATTTCTTCTGGTATGAATTATAGTATCCCTACTCGAAATCAGTCGGTACAGGCATCCTTTTATTCCCACTGCAGTAAGGCTTTTACACTTGTAAGATGTCAGAATGTTGTGTTTGCTGTTTGTGTGTTGTTTATTGTGTTTTGCATTACATATTTACAAATTTTATGCTGCATTTTATATCAAAACTAAATAAACTAAATTATCATCTTGAAATATGACTACAAATATAAAAGTTATTATGCTTACTTTATAAAAATCAGTAAAGATTTCACAGCAAAAAGACACTGAGCTGTCTATGACCTGATCTCTGATGAGTTTTATACATTTGTAGACGTTTTAATGAGGTATTAGTATAATTAAAAGGAATACCCTGAGATTTGATAAGCCCTGAAAATTGATAAAAGAATACATATTAGACACTTAATATTTAATTAGATAATTAGATGATTAGTTAATTGCATCTGATAGTCCTATACTTTCAATAAAACATTTGCAATGGGTTTGTAAAAGCTGTTTTCATGCATGTTTGGCATGAGTTTTTGTTGCATTTACACAGTTTTGACCAGCAGGGGTCACCAGCGTGTGGCGTTTAGAACGCTTCAGAACAGTGAATCATTTTGCGAAAGCAATTGGTTCAATTGATTCGAAGCTTTGAAAAGCTTCGTTTCTCCCATCAACTGCGTTATTGCGTAGAATACAGCAAAAATATGATTTAAAATGTTAATTTAGATTTGTTCATAAAAAAATAATATAAACATATTTTATTTGAAAAAGTATTATAAACATCTTTATGATCAGATATTTTTATTTTTAAATACAGTTACACATTTTTGAACAATTACATTTTCATATTTCCTGTGCTGATTGGCTGGTTAGCTGTTCAATGGTTTCCTTTTTTGTGTGATTTAGATGAAAATATGTGCCTTTTTTATTGTTTGAGTCACTTTTCAAAAGTTGCTATAAATTGCCAAATGAATTTTAAAAATAGAGAATGAATCATGACAATTTTGCATTTTGTTTATTATGATTCAGTCGTTGTTTAATCTTTCAACACCATATTTCCTGTTCTATTGTATGGTTTCATCACCATATTATCCCAATACAATTATCTCGATTATAACACAATAGGCCATAAAGACATTAAATAACAATCATAAACATCACTCTCTTCAGTTTACTTCCTTGCAAACAAACATTTCTAAACTCTCATAACGTAGAATCAATCGTCTCAGTATTGACATGTCTGTGACGTAATTTCTCACTCTCTTCACTCTTGAATTTAAAAGAAAATATTATGCATGACTATTATTATTAAAAAGCACCATCAACCACTATTATGTAGCAGGTTTCTCAAACTTTAAAACTTTAAACACACACATCTCTTCATCTAATTGTCACTGTGCAGCTGTTCATACAGCAGCGCCAGCAAAGTCAGATCAATAATATTGTTGAAATTTAAATGACAGAGACGATGGACGCCCATAAAATGTTCAGTCCAACCAGTGTCAATATATCAATATTTATCGATACTGACATATCTGAAACTGTTCCAGTACTCATTTTCTGCTGTAGGGGAATATTTCTGTTAAAGACCCAAAAGACCAGATATGATGAATGAAGACCCGGAGTCAGAGTTTGAAATAATAAATTGAAGAAAATTTTACTGAAGAATAGTTTGCAGTTTCATCAGCAGAAGCCAGCCTCAAGTCTCACAAGAAGTTTGTAGGCCGCTCTGCGTATATTCATATTTCCACAACAATTATACTCTAACAGAGTCCACTAACTACGTCAGGTTGAATGATTCTGATTGGCTAAGAAAAATAGACAGAATTAGTAATCTTCCACACATGGACAGATAGTCAGAAGCATATCTCCATCCATCACGATGCTGACGCTCAAAAGGTGTCTGCAGGTCTCCAGCAGAGTGCCAGTTGTTCACCAGTACCCATAAAGGGTCTGCACAGAACACTTACAAAGATACACAGGATTCACGGCTTCTTCAAGGCTGAAGTTGGCCCAGGCTTGAACTATAACAGGAAAGATTCCCAAAACATACTGATAAGTTGTACTTTTCTCTCAGTGAGAGGTAAAGACGATATACATCATTATTCTTTAGTGAAAAGGAAAAGAAATGCTTTAACATAAGTTCAAGAAGTCATTCAAATAATTTAATATTTAGAAAGATAAATGTTGATTTATAATTTGATTATAAATCACTCAGTATACAGTATCTCACAGAAGTGAGTACACCCCTCACGTTTTTGTAAATATTTTATTATATCTTTTCATGTGACAACACTGGAGAAATGACACTTTGCTACAATGTAAAGTAGTGAGTGTACAGCTTGTATAACAGTGTAAATTTGCTGTCCCCTCAAAATAACTCAACATACAGCTATTAATGTCTAAACTGCTGGCCACAAAAGTGAGTACACCCCTAAGTGAAAATTGGGCCCAATTAGCCATTTTCTCTCCCCGGTGTCATGTGACTCGTTAGTGTTACAAGGTCTCAGGTGTGAATGGGGAGCAGGTGTGTTAAATTTGGTGTTATCGCTCTCACTCTCTCATACTGGTCACTGGAAGTTCAACATGGCACCTCATGGCAAAGAACACTCTGAGGATCTGAAAAAAAGAATTGTTGCTCTACATAAAGATGGCGTAGGCTATAAGAAGATTGCCAAGACCCTGAAACTGAGCTGCAGCACGGTGGCCAAGACCATACAGCGGTTTAACAGGACAGGTTCCACTCAGAACAGGCCTCGGTCGACCAAAGAAGTGAAGACCAAGTGCACGTGCTCAACGTCATATCCAGAGATTGTGTTTGGGAAATAGATGTATGAGTGCTGCCAGCATTGCTGCAGAGGTTGAAGGGGTGGGGGGTCAGCCTGTCAGTGCTCAGACCATACGCCGCACACTGCATCAAACTGGTCTGCATGGCTGTCGTCCCAGAAGGAAGCCTCTTCTGAAGATGATGCACAAGAAAGCCTGCAAACAGTTTGCTGAAGACAAGCAGACTAAGGACATGGATTACTGGAACCATGTCCTGTGGTCTGATGAGACCAAGATAAACTTATTTGGTTCAGATGGTGTCAAGCGTGTGTGGCGGCAACCAGGTGAGGAGTACAAAGACAAGTGTGTCTTGCCTACAGTCAAGCATGGTGGTGGGAGTGTCATGGTCTGGGGCTGCATGAGTGCTGCCGGCACTGGGGAGCTACAGTTCATTGAGAGAACCATGAATGAGTAGAGCATGATCCCCTCCCTTCAGAGACTGGGCCACAGGGCAGTATTCCAACATGATAACGACCCCAAACACACCTCCAAGACGACCACTGCCTTGCTAAAGAATGTCTCCAGACCTAAACCCTATTGAGCATCTGTGGGCCATTCTCAAATGGAAGGTGGAGGAGCGCAAGGTCTCTAACATCCACCAGCTCCGTGATGTTCCATACATCACGGTTTCAGGGTCTTGTATTTCACTTAAACAGTCAAATACACACTAAATTATGTCAAAATGCCCGTCTTGGCATGTATTCAGGTAAACACAGTCAGTTTTGGAACGTAAATAGTTGTGTAACAGTATATTGGATTTGCGCATAAGCTCTTAAAGTGACAGCAGCCTAATAAACCTGCTGCTGTCTGTCATTAATGTTAATCAAAGAACAAAAGACAAAGAGAAAATCTCTCACTGCTCTTGACTAAATAACTTTTGTAACTTTAAAGGGTCATGAAACCCGAAAAAACACATTTTTTTTTTTAGATGAAAACACTAAAGCACTCATAAATTTAATCAACAAGTTGGTTATTTTTGTGTTTTTCTGAGCAAATTCGTTCTTCCAGGTTGAAAAGCAAAGTCGAAGCAACGTCACTGAATCTGATGTAGAAGCGTGATTGTGTGATTGGCTGCTGGAGCTGGAGAGGAACAATTCTACATCATCCGGTTCTGAGCACTTCTCTGAATTTATTCATGAGAATAAACTCTTGTAACCCAATCACTGCGCAGTATTACTCATGAGATCGCATTACAGCACAGAATTCAAAGAACAGAACACCACGATGAGTTTAACAACTTTTACAATGCGGATCAAAGATCATATAGAGACTGGAGTTATTCGCAGCAACTGAAACTGCAAAAAATGTTGTAGACATTAAGTGTACGAAACTAATGCTAACATGATGACATTTAAAGGTGCAATATGTAAGAATTTTGCAGTAAAATATCCAAAAACCACTAGGCCAGTGTTATATATTTTGTTCACTTGAGTACTTACAATATCCCAAATGTTTGCAACTATTTGTAAATCGTGAGAAAATTGCAATTTTAACCAAGGCTCCGGGACGTGTGAGGAGTCGCCCCACTATTTTGTCAAGTAGCTAACATAGCATAATCAGATGCAGCTTTATTTTTAGTAACAGAAATACAGCATCTTCTCCATTTTAAAATTAATTGCATGTCATTTATCAACACAAGCCATCCAGCATTTAATATGATAATCTAAAATGCAACAAGAGTCTCACAGCAGCCGCCGAGCGAACGCACAGAGTAATGTTATAACATCATTTTCAAAACGCTTAAATGTATCTAATATGATAAACAGAGCTGTGTTACCTCATACTCATGACCGGAAAAGCGGAAGCGGCGCCGGCGACTGTGACATAATAAAAGCTCCACTGCTCACGGCGTGTGTTACGCAATCGCTCTAGCGGGCTCGTTCAGCTCCCACAACACTCGGTCCTGCTCTGCTTCATACTACAGCAACGTTAATAATCGCATCCATGAACATGATTTCTTCCCGAGTCCTATCCCAATTCTTTTCCACCAGCCGTTCCATGCTCAAACTTGCCATCATCAAGCTACGCCTTTGTTTTGAATAGGCCTCTAGCGGACAGAAAATATTACATATTGCACCTTTATCTCTGCAAAGCCTGATATATCAAATAATAGTCAGAACTGTTTAAATGAAACAGTTTATCGAACCTGAAAGTGAAAGTGATGTGTGGCAAAGTATGGTGTCCCATACTCTGAATTTGTGCTCTGCATTTCACCCATCCTTGGGCACACACACACACACCCGGATCAGTGGGCAGCTCATGGGCATAGAATACGCGGGGGATGGGGGGGACGTGTTCCCCGCACTTTTAATCAAAACTAAATTCGTCCCCTGCACTTCACGTTGAGGCCATTGTGAATAAATCTTGATTTAAATTCAATATAATCTATGCATGACCTGTCATTTTATTTTTAACTAAATTAGGCAGTTCTAAACATTATAGAGTGCTCACTCTCATGTAATATATGTTTCATTCATACTGGAAGCCAGAGGGCGCTCTCTCGCAGAATGTTCAAAACGGTTTCGTAGAAGTAATTCAGCTATTCGCTGTAGCAGCAGCTGAATAAAATGCAGAAACGTATTGACTGATGAAACGTGAAGCCAATAAATTCTAGTAAGTGTTCATCTTGAAATATTACGACAACAATATCAAAGTTATTCGTACATTTACTTTATAAATATCAGTAAAGATTTCACAGCAAAAAGACACATGAAGCACAAGCTGAAGGTGGATGTTTTATTAATTATGTGGATAAAATAAACTGTTGCTGAACCTCAGTCAGTTCTGAAGAGCAAAATTCTTTTGCCAGCAACAGAGAAGCTGATATAACTGTTCAGTTTATATGTCACACTGACACCACAGTTCCCCACAATGCAGCTCCAGGTGCCTCCATGCTTTCTCTCAAATTCCTGTAAGGAAAGACACAGTATTAATGTTCCACAAACTCACATCAACAAAAACACTCAATCTCCACCATCAAACTCCTGACAAAAAAAAATAAAAAAATCAGAGCACATTTTCACAAAACTGAAACGATTGCATTTCAATAAGACATTCCAGTCTCTCAGTAAAACTCTAGAACTGACCGTCCTGATGTAGACAGCAATGTCCGTGCTATCTTCATACATATTCGCAGCCAGAAGAGCGACCTGAAGAACCTCGCTCTGCATCTTATCACACATGTCTGATTTATGGATATCCATCGATGTCTTTGACATGGCTGATCTGCATTCATAAGCACAGATTCTGTTTTAATGAGCAAGTGTGAAATAAACAGGACAGAATCTGGAGATTAACATCTTTTGTGATGGTCCAACAACTCTTCATCATATAGTCCAGCTGCTGCGTTTATGAGCAGGAATTGTTGGTCCATGACACTATTATCAGATGCAACCGAACTTTAATACCACAAGCCGTAAGTGTGGAGTAGTATTAACAATAGTCTGGGGTCGGTAAGATTTTATCATGATTTTGAAAGAGTCTCTTCTGCTCAACAAGGCTGCATTTGTCTCATCCAAAACACTGATGTAAAACCTGAACTGAAATAATAGTCAGAAACCTGATAAAAAACAAAAAACAGTTTATTGAATATCATTAGACAAAATATTAAAATAAATCTTTAAAAAAGGCATATGTGTTTTATTTGATGCATCAGGCATTCATGGCTCATATAATACAATACAATGATGATTGACAGATGAATGAATAAACCTTCAAAAGCCTGATGATCATATTTGATAAATGATGATTGGATAATCAAGTAAACCTGAGTTGTTTCAGTGCAGTAAGAGTTCATCTTGAAATATTACTAACAATATCAAAGTTATTCTTACATTGTAAAAAATGTCCTTGTTAATTTACTACAGTAGTAATACTGGCAGCTAGATTTGCCAGCATAATGCTGTAATTTTACAGTCTACCTACTGTAATCTGCAACAACACTTCATTAATGTGAATAATATTACAGTACTGTGCAGTAAAAATATAGGCTGCACGGTATAATACTGTCAGGTGTTTGGCTGCCATTATACTGTTATTTTAGTGTTCCTGCTGTAATCTCCAAAAACTATTTATTACTAGTATTAAAGTACTCTAGAATGTGATAGATTTTTTTTTTTACATTGTAACACTGCTAGAAGCTGCGTGTCTTTTTAAAAGTTGTCTTTTTTTTTTATTCTGATACAACATTACATACATTTTTAAAATATGCCCTACATCAGGCATACATGCATACATACATACATGAAGTCTTTCTCTGTTCATAAAATACAAATATACTCTCAAATCAGGCTTCAGTGAACACCAGTCCATTTTTTTCTAAACAAATGATTTATAAAATACAAATCAGCATTTAAACTGCGATGAATAAATTGTTAATAATTTAATGGAGTTGAAATGTCTGTTTGCCTCTATACAATGCAAAAGAAAATGGGGATCAAAGTTTCAAATACCAATAGACATAGAGTAAATGGAGGAAAAAGGCAATTAATCACGTGGTTTAGACAATTTTCTGAAGTGATTCAGTTTGGTCTGATATTTTAATACCAGACGAATTGACTGGTGACTTTGATTAATTGTACCTTTATGTTCCTTTTGGAGCTTGAAGGTTTGGTCCCCATTGGTCTTCCATTGTGTGGGCAAACATTTCTCAATTACAATATCTTCATTTGTCTTCCAAGAGAAAGTCCTAGGAGTTTGAGACAGCATAAGGTTGAGTAAATGATGAGATACTTTTGGACTTCTTTTTCATCTTGGTCTTCTTCTGCAGTTTTTCCAGTTGTTTTAGACACCTCTTTTCTCCATGCAGCTTTTATCCTCTTTTCTGGATTTATTCCAATAAAGTATCTGAAAAATAAGAGGAGAAAAGTTTCAATTAAACATTTTTTGCAAGGTATAAATTTGATAATCTAAAAATGTCTAACCAAAAACTAGTGGATAATTAATTGAAGACTTGGAATAGACTGCACAGGCCATACATGCTGCATTCATGATAAGTGGATTCTAGTCTGAGGCACATTAAAGGGTTAGTTCACCCAAAAATGAAAATAATGTCATTAATTACTCACCCTTGTGCCGTTTTACACCCGTAAGACCTTCGTTGATCTTCGGAACACAAATCAAGATATTTTTGTTGAAATCCGATGGCTCAATGAGGCCTCCATAGGCAGCAATGACATTTCCTCTCTCAAGATCCATAAAGGTACTAAAAACATATTTAAATCAGTTCATGTGAGTACAGTGGTTCAGTATTAATATTATAAAGTGACAAGAATATTTTTGGTGCGCCATCGATGGATAACGCTCCTGATTCATAACGCTCCGAAGCTTCATGAAGCAGCGTTTTGAAATCGGCCATCACTATATAAGTCGTTATTTTGTTTTTTTGGCGCACCAAAAATATTCTCGTCGCTTTATAATATTAATATTGAACCACTGTACTCACATGAACTGATTTAAATATGTTTTTAGTACATTAATGGATCTTGAGAGAGGAAATGTCATTGCTCCCTATGTAGGCCTCACGGAGCCATCGGATTTCAACAAAAATATCTCAATTTGCTTTCCGAAGATCAACGAAGGTCTTATGGGTCTGGAACGGCATGAGGGTGAGTAATAAATGACAGAATTTTCATTTTTGGGTGAACTAACCCTTTAAGGTGGATCTTTTACTGACAATTGAAACTAGTGTCAGTCTGGAGTATGAGCTTTGTTTTAGTGAAAAGAAAAGCAGACATATCTAATATGATAAACTTACCAGTCAAGTCAAAGGAGTGGCAGACATCTATTAGTAAAGAAAACAATTTAAGATGGCTGCAAATGACAAAATAAATAAATAAATAAAATAAAAATTACTCAATGTGCTACTTTTATTTACTATTATTTACAGAGACAATAAGCAGAACAGAAATTCAAAAATTATAATTTTCTTATCATTTACTCACCCTTATGCTGATTTGAACTGCGATGATTCAATAAATGATTATTTAATGGAGATGAAATGTCTGTTTGCCTCTACAATGCAAAAGAAAATGGGGATCAAACTTTCAAATACCAATAGACATACAGTAAATGGAGGTAATTAATCACATGGTTTAGCCAGTTTTCTGAAGTGATTTTTTTGGTGAAAACGCATTTTTTACAAGTAACATCTTGCAGTTGCAGTCTCCTTTGGTCTGATATTTTGACATCAGACAAAATTGATCTTTAATCGTACCTTTATGTTCCTTTTGGAGCTCGAAGGTTTGGTCCCCGTTGGTCTTCCATTGTATGGGCAAACAGACATCATTTCTCCATTACAATATCTTCATTTGTCCTCCAAAGTCCTACGGGTTTGAGACAGCATAAAGTTGAGAAAAAGATGAGATAACTAACGTTACCATTTTTAGGTGAATGATTACTATGCAGGAACAAACGATAGGCAAACTTACATTTTTTTTAAGGAATGAGACCTTTGCTTCTCTACAAAGTCAGCCAGTTCAGTAGTTGAACTACAAGGACAAGGAAAACATAATGTAAAGAATGGATAGCTTTTCTAGTTAAATAATTACAGAAATGCAGCGGTTACCCCGGAAACCCCGCAAACAAAGCAACTGCGCTAGTGAAGTTTTTAAAATGCTTCAAACAGCCATTTATTTTACACATATATACATTTATGTTGTTCATCACAGCACCTAATACTTAAAAACTTAGGCTATTTGTTTTCAAACTTAAACATTTTTATATTTTAATCTGGACTACAACATGCCCTAATGATTAGAAATGTTCTGATTATTTGTTATTGTTCAGAGACATACAGCTTCATTAGTTAACATGTTAATTCATTATTACCAAACTGACAATGAAAAATACTTATAAAGCATTAATTATTCTTAGTTAATGGTAATTTCTAACATTACTAAAATCAAAAGAACTTATTTAATGGACCTGAGATAAAACTAACAATGATCAGTTGTATTTCTTAACTAACATTAACAAAAAATAATAATTTTTGCTATTGCTCAATCTTAGTTAATGCATTAAATAATGAGACCTTATTGTAAAGTGTTGTTCTTTATAGGCGAATTCTTTTGCACTTTAATCTGTTTGAAAATTTTACTTTATATATTTTTTGTGTATGTGTATCATTCAGAGTTCTTTTTGTTATTACAAATAGAGTTCTTAAACCTGTTATACTACGACAACACTTTTTTTGCATCTTATTTCAATATCGTGATAATACCGTATACCGTGATATAAGCTTCAGCAATTAATCGCAACATGAAAATTTGATACCGTCACATGCCTAATTGGAACATGTGTCCGTTGCAAACCATGTGATGGTAGTAAATAAATCAAATGCAGTCTGAGTGTATGCTAACAAGCTAACAATGCTGATTAAAACATGCTATCTGTCATCTTTACACTTCGCTTGCTCTTAATAATGTATGTTAATATTTTAAAGTAGCCTACTTGGTAACTTACAGAAAAATAGTAAATAACAGCAGCAGATAGTGGACAGTTTGAATCTCATGCTAAAACTGTAGCCACACAAGAAAAAAACAACAACATTCCACACTAATCTTTTACTCAGATATAGATTAGGAAAATGTTCAGGTTGGATAAAATTTTCTTACCGGTTTGTGTGTGATGTGATGACAGTCTGTACAATGGGCTCGTGCTCCTGTGGTTTCTTGCCGATTAAAATGCATGGTCGCTTCATCTGATTTAAATCACTATATTTAATGTAATTTTCAAAAGGTACTTTACAAATAAAACAATAATCAGCAGAGCTGCAAAACTACCTCGTGCACGACGTGCAGATAAACTAAAACGTCTTCCTATACGCATATACGTTTACTTGATATAAATCAGTGCAGATTTGACAGCAGAAAGACACTGAAGGAGATTTAACTTGATAAGAGAGTCTAAACTATCAATCAGACGACAGAAGGACTGTAGCAGATTGTGTGCGACGGGTTTATCAGCAAAGATTTGATCATGTTGATATATACAGTATAACAAATGTGATACTGTAAGTTTAATATGTTTTTGGAAACTGATGCAAATTTTCAGGATTCTATGATGAATAGAAAGTTTAAAAGAACATTTATTAGAGATATAATCTTTTGTAACATTATAAATGTCTTCACTGTCACTTCAATTTAATGCACTCTTGCTAAATTAATCTGTTAAATTCTTTCAAAAAATGTACTGACCCCACTTTTTTTTAAAATATATTTTGTATATATTAAAAAGGAAAATTCTTACATGGCGTCTTACCTTAACTGTGGTGATTATATGATGATTCTCTCAGTGTCTGTGACGCTTCAGACGTGTTTGACCAGATCTAATGTAAGTGTATCTGACTCCACCTGTTCCTGCATCACAACCTGAACAGATCTCACTTGACATTTCCAACATTACAAAACTGAACTGCAAAAATAATGACCAGTTGTAAACATACAGAATATCAAATCAAAGCATGCGGGACACTGCATAAAAACTTTTTTTTTTTTTAGTTGCATAAATAAATGATACAAATAGAGGTAATACTGTCACCTCAGCAGACACGTGAAGCAGAAACATTATAACAGCCATCAAAACCTACAGACAAACATCAAACTAACTATTTATAATTCATTAAATTATGTGAAATTAGCACCTCGTTATGATTTTGACATATTTTCTGTGTAAAGACACACAAAGGTTTTACCAAAACTAAAAAAAAGTTTGAAAGTAAAACCAAAACTATTTGTGTGCATTAGTAGTAGATTATTAACTCTCAAATCAAAATACTGTAGGTGAATGACAGGATCAAACACACCCATGACAAAGATCAGTTCTGAACATTTGATAAACACTACTGTCTCAGGACATCTGTGCTTTAAACCAGCTTCAAAGTTCAAACTTCACAGACAGACGAGTCGTGACACAGTACATTTTGTGTTTTATGATTCAGTCATTGAACAGCCAAATAGAAAGTAATGATTTAACAGTATAATTCCTTCAAAAATCATAATTCCAGTGAACATTAATGGACAGAAAATACAATCTGACCTAAAACCGAAAAAGTCAATATTTTCACAAAAATGTCATGGCTTTTGAATGACAGTGTTTCAGTTCATATTTCCTGATCTGTTTTATGGTTTCATCACCATATTATCCCAATGCAATAATCTCGACTATAACACAACAGGCCATAAAGACATTAAATAACAGTCATAAACATTTATAACTTTTTTCTCTTCAGTTTACTTCCCTACAAACATTTGTAATAAAAGCTTGCTGCTATGTTTTAGAGAGAATCTCGTAATGCAATATTTATTTTCTCAGGATTGATAAGACATGCCTGTGACTTCAGTTTTCTCTTGAATTTAAAACAAAATATTATGCATGACTATTATTATTAAAAAGCACCATCAACCACTATTGTGCAGGTTTAAACACACATACATCTCTCCCTAAATGTCTCTTAGTGTTAAAATACACTATTATGACCTCAATGACCAGCACACACACATACACACACACACACACACAGGTTTGTTTTTCTATCAAAGTGAGGACTCTCCATAGGCCTAATGGTTTTTATACTGTACAAACTGTATATTTTCTCCACCTACACTACTCCTAAACCTACCCATCACAGAAAACATTCAGCATTTTTACATTTTTAATAAAACATTGTTTAGTATGTGTAGCAAGGTTCAGGATTCAGGAAGGAAGAGGACAGGGTCGGCTTGACTACTGACTGCTTTATTTGAACTAATTCACCATATACAAAAAACAAAGGGGTGCAGACAGGCACAAAGCGGTCATAAATCATTCACAATTCTCTCTCAAAAAGACATATCCAGCGGGGCAGCAGTCAGTAGTCCTTCTCTCTCTCCTCCACTCCTGTTTCTCCTGGTGTTATATACTCTCTCCACACCAATTACTGAAACAAGAGACAGGTGTTCGTCATTTGCATTTAACCCACTCACTCACCGTTCGTCTCCTGACTCTCTCTCCCGCTGCTGACTCCGCTGAACCACGCCACAGTATGTTTTTAAAGCTATTTTAAATATGAGAACTCATGAAATGTCCTCATATTTCATATTTACGTAGTAATACCAGTGTAATACCCATGTCATTATACAAATTTGTGTCCTTATAAATCACAAAAAATGTGCGCGCACACACACACACACACACATGCTGCGGTCCTTTGGTTCCCTGTATTTCCACTGGATGTAGTCAAAGATGTCCTTCTTACTGTCCACCAGCAGAGGCTCTCCAGCCACACCTGTGTGACATCAGAGCGGTCATGTGACATCAGGTACAGTCAGTCTCACCGTCTGATGTGTACTGCAGTCAAAACTCTCAGACACCAGAATCAAAGTTGTGTTGTCAAGCTGCCGGGGTTTATATGAACACTTTTAAAGAAGAACTGTCACTGGATAGACAGTAAATCAGCAGCAACTGAATCAAATAAACTAAGTTGCTTAATTCTAGTAAGTGTTCATCTCTAAATATTACTAACAATATCAAAGTTATTCGTACATTTACTTCATAAAAAATAGTAAAGGTTTCACAGCAAAGACACATGACCCATGAGCTGAAGGAGGATGTTTTATTAATTATGTGGATAAAATAAATTGTGTTTGAACTGTTGCTGAACCTCAGCCGGTTTTGAAGAGCACAATTCTTTTGCCTGCAACAGAGAAGCTGATATAACTGTCTGTGTTAGAGGACACACAGGCACTAAAGTTCCCTATAATGCAGTGCCAGGAGCCCCCATGCCTTCTGTCAAACTCCTGTAAGGAAAGACAGTATTAATGTTCCACAAACTCACATCAACAAAAACACTCAATCTCCTCCATCAAGCTCCTGACAAAAAAAAAAAAAAAAAAAAATCAGAGCACTTTTTCACAATACTGAATCAACTGCATTTCACTAAGACATTCCAGTCTCTCAGTAAAACTCTAGAACTGACCGTCTTGATGTAGCGAGCAATGTCATTATCCCCTGTGTACATATTCACAGCCAGAAGAGCGACCTGAAGAACCTCACGCTGCATCTCATCACTCATGTTTGATCTACGGATCTCCAACGATGTCTTCGCCATGGCTGATCTGCAGCTGTAAACACAGATTCTGTTTTAATGAGCAAGTGTGAAATAAACACGACAGAATCTGAAAATTAACACATTTTTTGTGACGGTCCAACAACTCTTCATCATGAAGTCTTATGAGCAGGAATTGTTGACCCATGATACTATTATCAGATGCAACCAAACTTTAATACCACAAGCTGTAAGTGTGGAGTAGTATTAACAAATGTTAACTCTGTAAAGCCTGACCTGAAATAATAGTCAGAAAACTGAATTTTTCTTAAAAACAGTTTATTGAATCTTTAGACAAAATATTTAAAATAAATATTTTAAAAAGGCATATGTGTTTTTGTTAAGTATCATATTTGATGCATCAGGCTTTTCATATAATGTAATACAATGATGATTGAGAGATGAACAAATAAATCTTCATCAAAAGCCTGATGATCATATTTAAGACTCATAATCTTTCTAAAAAAATCATGTATGGATAATCAAGTAAACAAAAGTCTCTTCAGTCCAGTAAATGTTCATCTTGAAATATTACTAACAATATCAAAGTTATTCTTATGTTTACTTGATATAAATCAGTGCAGATTTGACAGCAGAAAGACACTGAATCACGAGCTGAAGGAGATTTAATTTGATAAAAGAGTCTAAACTATCAATCAGACGACAGAAGGCATGAAGTATATTGTGTGTGACGGGTTTATCAGCAAAGATTTGATCATATTGATATATACAGTATATATATATATATATATATATAAGGAAAATTTTTACATGGTGTCTTACCTTATTTATGTGGTGATTATATGATTCTCTCAGTGTCTGTGACGCTTCAGACGTGTTTGACCAGATCTAATGTAAGTGTATCTGACTCCACCTGTTCCTGCATCACAACCTGAACAGATCTCACTTGACATTTCCAACATTACAAAACTGAACTGCAAAAATAATGACCAGTTGTAAACATACAGAAAATCACACCAAAGTATGTGGGACACTTCTTAAGAACATGTTTTTTTTTTTTTTTTTTTTTTTTTTTTACTAATTATTGCATTAATTAATGATAAAAATTGAGGTAATACTGTCATCTCATCAGACACATGAAGCAGCAACATCATTACAGCCATCAAAACCTACAGACAAACATGAAACTATTTATTGCAATTTTACATTCATTAAATTATGTGAAATTAGCACCTTATTATGATTGTCACTTATATTCTGTGTAAAGACTGTGTAAATATGAAGGTTTTGAACTGAAACTAAAACCAAAACTATTTGTGTGAATTGAAGAACAAGTAGGACTAGATTTTTGTAACACTCAAAATAAAACAGATGAATGACAGGATCTCACAAACCCATGACACACAACTAACAATAACTCTACATCTCTGCCCATACAGTATAAGGCATTTCTTAGAAACAAACAAAAATAAATAAATAACAATAATATTGTAAGCAATGCCTAATATTTAATACATTGGCCAAATGTGTAGCAACAGGCATCTAAAATCTAAAATAAGGAGGCAGGGTAATTGCATTTCCTTGATATAATATACAACACAGTATAATTTCTGGACATTAATGGACAGAGAAAATACAAATTGACCCAAAACTAAAACAAAAGTCGACATTTGGTTTGTGAATGACAGTGTTTTAGTTCATATTTCCTGTTCTATTGTATGGTTTCATCACGATATTATCCCAATACAATTATCTAAAATTTAACACAAAATCACCATTCACAACTTTTTTTCTCTTCAGTTTACTTTTGTACAAACAAACATTTCTAAGAAACAAATGTTTGCTGCTATACTTTTGAGAGAATGACAATCCTGTAACAGAATGAATCATCTCAGTATTGACATGCATGTGACGTCATTTCTCTCTCTCACTTCAAACTTGAATTTAAAACAAAATATTATGCATGACTATTATTATTTAAAAGCACCATCAGCTACTATTGTGTAGCAGGTTTCGCAGCTTTAAAACTTTAAACCCGCTCACATCTCTCCCTAAATGTCTCTTTTACTATTAAATGACACTATTATGACCTAAATGAGCAACACACACACACACACACACACACACACACACACACACAGCGGTCCTTTGGTTCCCTGTATTTCCACTGGATGTAGTCAAAGATGTCCTTCTCACTGTCCACCAGCAGAGGCTCTCCAGCCACACCTGTGTGAAACAGAGCGGTCATGTGACATCAGGTACAGTCACTCTCACTCTCTGTGTCTGAAATCACCCCCCATACCCTTAAATAGGGCACTATTTCAGGGATCAGCCATGTGTAGTGGTGTCCGATACCATAGTGGACGTTACCGAGTGCACTCCTTCAATCCTACAACACACCTCAATAACAAGTGTACAACCGATGTACACTGAACGGCTAGAGAATACCCATAATGCTCGCTGAATGAATTCCCGCATCTGACCAGAGGATGGCGCCAGCAGCTGAATCATCAATCCATCAACTTCCCAATGTGGCTACAGCACAATATCATACAGGTATAAATTCATTTTTACTTTATTATTAAATTGTTTAAGGTTTATACACGCTAGTTTTCTCATTACTACTGGAGCTGCCAGTTTGATAAGTTTCAAATGATTATTAAACAGCAAACACAAAAGCGGCAGCCCTTCCTTGTCAGATTTTTTTTTAAAGGTAAATCAGTAAAACTCGAGAGCTTGTTGAATTTGTGATAGTAATAATCGTATTTATAATTTGAAATTTACATTATGAAAAGCTGAATCTTTGGATTTGCACGCAGACAATAATCAAAATACCTGCGTTTTAATTTCGAAGTTGCAGATAAGTAGTTGCAAATGTGTAAAATGTCATTCGCATAAACAAAGTGATAGATGTGAATGTGTCTACGACATTTACTTTTGCACTTTACAACCTCAAGTCTACACACTTTGACTTTTTCTACTCCTTTCGTGATATTCCTGTTGCAAAACCCACTTATGTGCACTTGTAAATGCAGATGCGAGCAATGTTGCTGTAAGGATTGAGTCAACGGAGTAAAGCTTTTATTAAAATTTATTAAAGTTTATTGACAAAATAACAGCAAGGATGAGCAAGTGGCAGAAACAGT
This sequence comes from Ctenopharyngodon idella, assembly GCF_019924925.1. NCBI lineage: Eukaryota > Metazoa > Chordata > Actinopteri > Cypriniformes > Xenocyprididae > Ctenopharyngodon > Ctenopharyngodon idella. The sequence continues at coordinate 32,770,844 of NC_067227.1, forward strand.
GACAGGCAGTGATCTAGGCAGGCAGCAGAAAAACACAATCCTGGAACAGGCAAGGGTCAGGGCAGGCAGCAGAGAATCAGAAAAGAGTCCAAGAAATGTCAGACGGTGCTAAACAAGACTTCGCATGGAGGTGTGGGTGCAAGTGTCCTTTATGTGTGAGTGAGTGATTGTATAATGGGTAGCAGGTGCAGGGTGATCAGTCCAAGGTATGTGGATAGATGGGAAATGGAGTCCAAATGATGTGTGTAGTTCAGGATGGAGTGCCCTCTGGTGGCAATGACGGGCACTCTCACTGGTGATCGTGACAGTTGCCCACTATTTTCAAAGGAAAGTACCTAACTGCCCAAAAAGCCAAATGACGCTATTGACATCATGCGTCAATTAGCATATTCGTGGTGTCATCACGTCGGTTGCGTTCCATCCGCCTAATGTGTTTTCTCTCCTAATCCGTGCAATATAATGCAGCCAAATGTCCAATAAAGCTGTTCTCAGTTCAGTTCCTATATTTTTTGTCAGACAACAGAACAAGTAGGCTATGATATATAGTGAATGACTACATTTTATATGTAAATTATCTGAATTCAGAGAACTGGATGAACTAAAGCTCTGTGATAGTGAGTAATAGATAAGTGAGCACACGAGAAGAATGGATATCAAAACGCTCAAAATAAATTGCTTAAATATAAAACAAAGGAGAAGCAGATATGCTGTTTGGTTCGTGGCAACACTGTGTGTGTGTGTGTGTGTGTGCTCATGGCATGTGAAACTGGCTCATTCACCTCAGATTGCCTTGGCAAATCGAAAATCTCACAAATGAAATAAAAAAATAAAAGATATAGACATCAAATAGTAATAATCTGTACTAGCCTAGACGAGCATGGGTTATTCGCTGATTGTATGCTGTGTCTGTAATCAATCAGGCAAAACAGCACAGATTATTTATCATAGTAATTGTAAATTACTCCACTAGGTCTGAAATATATACGTTTTAATCCCCTGGATCACGCTACAAACATAATCTTATAGAACATGATACATTGTTGTGTCTTATCCCATAATTCCCACTTTTGGACACAGTGGCTGTGTTTTTTTTCGTTTACATAGTCTTGCTTTAACAGACATTAATATAAGACAACACTGCAAAAACAGTTTACTGTCAAGCTGTTATATTCGGTTATATATTTATCCAACATTCTCAGTTTTTCTGATGCATGTCTTTAATTTAATTTCATAAGTTGGTATTAATTCAGTGTTTATAATGCTAATGCTTGAACTTCAAAGAATTGTAACCCAAACTGACTGGGTTTCTAGAGAACAAAGGTTTTGTGAAGGGTTTAAGTGACAGCATTTCAGTTCATATTTCCTGTGTTTTTTTTTATATTCAAACTCACATTAGACGCTTTTAACATTAAATAAAGCACATAAACAACATCTGAGATTATCATATTGGTGTTGTTGTCGACGTCGCGGTTACTGAAGACAAAAAATCTGATTATTATTAGATAGCTTTTATCGCGTTGTGTCACGTCTGGTTAGGACACGATGTTAGACAGACAATTCTGTTCACTGTATTCTCAGCAAAAAGTCTGTAGCTATATCATAATATAAGAACAATTGATTATTCAGATGTATTCATTTGGAGAAAAAAAAATTAGAAACCAGACCTGAACTGATGTGTAGAAATTGTAATGCAAACCCCAACTTTTTTCACATTCTTTTCTGTCATAATATGGTAGACTAATATCCTAATAAAAATATCCCAATAACATCACAATGGATCATAAAGACTTTAAATAACACAACCACCACACAATCATCATTCATATATTTTCAGTTAGCTTTCTTTCGTACCAGTGAAGTATGTTGAAATAAAGACGTGTTTTTGAAAGGATGACAATCTGATAGCCGTTGTCACAGCATTAATCAATCTCAGTTCACTCAAACATATTTCTGCAAGCCAGACCTGGATTAAAACAACTTTAAACACACACACATCTCTCCCTAAATGTCTCTTCTAGTATTAAAATACACTACTATTACATATTTGACCATCACACACACACACAGTTTGAGTGGACGGATGGTGTACTCGTTGAGAGTGAAGCCCTTCTCCAGCGCGTGAGTCCTCATGTTCTTGTTGAAGATGTCACTGCCGGTGAAGTACAGCACACCGCAGAAATACTGATCCTTAGGAATGAGCCTGAAGAACCGGAGAGAGAGAAAGACATGAGGAATATACCGGAAAAACTCATTTGTGTCAGGAACATCCTAAAAAATGAGTATGTACCTGATGTCAATACGGCGGTGAAGATACTCCTCCTCATCCTCCTCTTCTCTCTGCAGCTGACACACACCCTGAGGAAATGACTCAAAACTCTCAGACGCTAGAATCAAAGTTGTGTTGTCAAGCTGCCGGGGTTTATATGAACACTTTTAAAGAAGAACTGTCACTGGATAGACAGTAAATCAGCAGCAACTGAACTAGACTTTTGAATGGACAGAAACTCAAAGAAACTGTTGTTCAGCTGAAGTCAGTTCAGTGTTGATTCAGTTCTGTTGTAAAGATCATCAGTTATTAAATTAGTTCATTTCATCTAATTGTCACTGTGCAGTTCAGACACACACCTTCTCCTCTCACTCACTCGTCTCATTTGCTCCAGTTCAATAATGCTTGTATTGGGCATAATTTTACTAATTTCCACAGGTTTCAAGCTCACAAATGCTAATATAAGCAGCGCACACATAAAGCCGCCTCTCAAACAGCTTGCTTAAATGGTCAAATACACAAAAAATTATGTCAAAATGCCCGTCTTGATGAGTATTCAGGTAAACACAGTCAGTTTTGGAACGTAAACAGAAATAAAACACATGTTGTGTAACAGTATATTAGCTCTTAAAGTGACAGCAGCCTAATAAACCTGCTGCTGTCTGTCATTAATGTTAATCAAAGAACAAAAGACAAAGAGAAAATCACTCACTGCACTACAGCGGTCAAAAGTACGAAATGGCTCATAACTTCTAAACCATTAGGAATCCTTGGCTCAAGGCGGACAAGATGCATGTCTCAGTTTCGCTCATCACCCTGGCGAAATTTTCGGGTATTTTGGGTTTTTTCAAAAACCTACTTTTGCGAACTAGTCCTGGGTTTTTCACCTGATCGGAACCAAACCAGTGCAGAAATGTTCTCTGGAGTCTGAATATCAATAATTATCAAAAAAAAGTTGAAATTTTGATTCACGGTCGCTAAGGGGCGCCAAAACGAATGGCGAGGGCGGAGCCACTTTTACTAAAATGGCTATAACTCGAGAACGAAATGAGATATTTGCAGCAAACTCGGTACACATGTGTAGGGGCTCAATGTTTTGGATACTAGGTGGTGCTATAACTTGAAAAAAAACATGAAAACAGCTGTAACCATGTAACCATTAGTCGACATGAAATTTGGCATGGTCTTGGTCCAAGGGGGCATGATGGTCTATGAGGACATTGGCGTATCTCAAAAACCTGACCACCATTGGCCAATGAAATTTGAGCACCTATTAGACAAGGTTAAAGGAGGCTGATCGGAACGAAACTCAGTGGGCATGTTTGACCCATGGTCCTAGAGGTCTGTAAGAATTTTGAAACAAATCAGCCACTAGTTGGCGCTAACGACTTTTACGCTTCTGTAATCACGTTGTGTTTCACAGATTCACACAATATGCATATCATTTGATAGATCTCCTAATGCTAAACAACTTTGCCTCAAGAACCAATGCTGTCAATCAAGTCGTTCATTAATTATTCAGGAATATCTGAAAAACCTACCTGAAAAACTCGCCCGATCGGACCAAAACCAGTACAGGACAATTCTCTGGACTCTCTAGATCAATAATTATCAAAAAAAAGTTGAACTTTACCATTTGGGTTGCTGTAACAGGGTCATTTAGAAAAGGAACATGGTAAAATATACTCAAAAGCCTATAAATCCTAAACGAAAACTCAGAACTTCACAGAATTGAGTGAGCATATGCAGCATATGACTCTAAAGAAGCATGCCAACTTTTATGGAGATCGGACCATAGGTGGCACTATAACTGATAAAAAGCTTTAAAAAACATGTTTTTAATGGTTTGTGGTCGACTTATTTTCACGGGAGTCATGTCTTTAGACTCCTGAATCCTTGCCGAGTCCAACAATACCAAACATGCTAGGTTTCGCCTTATAGTTTGTGCTACGTTGTGATTTAGCACTAAAAAAACTTTTGCGAATATCTTCGAAACCGTTAGTCCGATCAAGACGAAACCAGCGTAGGAAACACGTTCTTGGGTCATTTTTTTATGCTCTCATATATAGAAGTATCTATAACTTCAAAACGAAACAAGATATTTTTACCAAAATTAACACACATATGTATGGGCACACTCTGAGGACACCCCAAAAAAGTGGTGGAGATCGGGCTATAGGTGGCGCTATAACTGTCAAAACGCCTTTAAAAAACATATTTTTTCTTACTAAATGGCCTCTATTGGCTGTAAACGGTCTTTTCCATCTATGATCCAAGTGTTTACATGCTTGCTAAATAAAATATAATACCTTTTTATGTGCTTAAAGGCCTTAAGTGTGTAAGGGTGGACCGCCTACAGGGGTTCAGGCTGTAGGGTCGCTGAATGACTAAAGAAACGTTATCAGCAAGATGGTAGAAAACTGTATATTTCTTGTCTATTACCACCCACTGCTACTTATACCAACGACGGAAATAAGCGCAGTTGCGATAGCAAAATATGTGGGAGAGTGTTGCTATAGTGTGACGATTTTGTATTGCAATAGGGAGCAAAGTTACAAAATAGTTACAAAATAGATGTATGAGATGATAACATCATAAACCATTAATCGCCTTCCTTGACCATGTGACTGAAACCCAAATATGAGACATTCAAACTGAGCAATCAGAAGATTAAAACTTCCCCCACTGTACTAAAGGTGTGACAATTCGTAGACCCCCGATGTACACACATCTTGGCCTATAGGGCTTGATATACTATTTGTGCCTTCCAAATGGCCCTTGTAGCAAGAGAGAGGGGGTTGAAACTGTAAAGCAAATGTCTTTGTTCACTTTAAAATATCTTTGGATATTTTCAACCTTACAAGGGCAGGAGAAATGTTGAAATGTGATCGTTTAGATGTTTTTTTTTTTTTCATAAATATATAAATGTAAAAAAAAAAAAAAAAAATTAGGTGACAAATTATTCGCAGCAGACAAATGAAACTGCAAAAATATGTTGTAGACATCAAGTCTGTGAAACTAATGCTGACATGATGACATTTAACCCTGTAAAGCCTGATATATTAAACAATCGTCAGAACTGTTTAAATATAACAGTTTATCAAACCTTTAGACAAAGTATAGAAATATAAAATAAAAAAGTTTGTATATATGTCTTTTGTTAAGTATCATATATTATACATAATTCTTTGATGGCTCATATATGAGCACTATGTATGATATATGAGAATATTGAGCTCATACTCGAAGAGGTAAAAACACCTCAGTTTTATTCAGAGACTCAAACTGAGCAAAACTATGCAATTTGGTGCAGATGCTGATATTTATATGGACAAAATGTAAGCTGAAATTGATCTTGTAATAATGATTATCAGTAAAGCAGATAATTTAAACTTGTAAGATGTCAGAATGTTGTGTTTGTTGTGTGTTTTTTGTACTACATGTTTACAAATTTTATGCTACACCAAAAATCATCCTTTGGCCTTATAATAAACTTTGAACTTGAACTTGGATAATCAAATAAACTAATTTGCTTAATTCTAGTTAATGTTCATCTTGAAATATTACTAACAATATCAAAGTTATTCATTTACTTTATAAAAATCAGCACAGATTTCACAGCAAAGACACATGAAGCACGAGCTGAAGGAGGATGTTTTATTAATTATGTGGATAAAATAAATCGTATTTAAACTGTTGCTGAACCTCAGCCGGTTTTGAAGAGAGCAAATTTTTTGTTGCCAACAGAGAAGTTGATATAAGTGTTCGCTTGTGGTCGCACGCTGTAACCAGAGCTCCCCACAATGCAGTGCCAGTTGCCCCTGTACCTTCTCTCAAATTCCTGTAAGGAAAGACACAGTATTAATGTTACACAAACTCACATCAACAAAAACACTCAATCTCCACCATCAAACTCCTGACAAAAAAAAAAAAAAAATCAGAGCACATTTTCACAAAACTGAAACGATTGCATTTCAATAAGACATTCCAGTCTCTCAGTAAAACTCTAGAACTGACCGTCCTGATGTTGGTAGCAATGTCATTATCCCCTGTGTACATATTCACAGCCAGAAGAGCGACCTGAAGAACCTCACGCTGCATCTCTTCACTCATGTTTGATCTACGGATCTCCAACGATGTCTTCGCCATGGTTGATCTGCAGCTGTAAACACAGATTCTGTTTTAATGAGCAAGTATAATAGTATTAAACAGGACAGAATCTGGAGATTCATTTATTTAAATGTCCAACTCTTCATCATGAAGTCCAGCTGCTGCGTTTATGAGCAGGAATTGTTGACCCATGATACTATTATCAGATGCAACCAAACTTTAATACCACAAGCTGTAAGTGTGGAGTAGTATTAACAAAAGTTAACTCTGTAAAGCCAGACCTGAAATAATAGTTAGAAAACTGAATTTTTCTTAAAAACAGTTCATTGAATCTTTAGACAAAATATTTAAAATAAATCTTTTAAAAAGGCATATGTGTTTTTGTTAAGTATCATATTTGATGCATCAGGCTTTTCATATAATGCAATACAATGATGATTGAGAGATGAACAAATAAATCTTCATCAAAAGCCTGATGATCATATTTAAGACTCATAATTTTTCTAAAAAATCATGTATGGATAATCAAGTAAACAAAAGTCTCTTCAGTTCAGTAAGAGTTTATCTTAATAATATTAATACATTTTACTAATTAATTAATACATTATATTAATACATCTTAATAATATTAATACATTATACACTTTACAACACAAGCAAGCACAATGTAAAACACAAAGTACAGAGCAACACAGAAAAGAAAACAAAAAATAACACTCAATAAAATTAAAATCAGTTAAAGCAATCCTGAAATAAAACGTTTTTTTAAAAGTGATTTAAAGACGACTAATGAATTTGCTTCCCTGATGTCAGATGGTAGAGAATTCCACAATTTGGGGGCGTAAAATGAGAAAGTCCTGCCACCCCTAGAGCGAAGTCGTGTTTTAGGAACGACTAATAGCCCACTCTGAGAAGAACGCAAATTGCGACTAGGTGTGTAAGGGGTTAAAAGCTCTGCCAAGTACTGAAGAGCCAGACCATGTAAGGCCTTAAATGTTAACAGAAGAATTTTAAAATCATCGTGGAATCTTACCGGTAGCCAACGCAACGATGCCAAAACAGAGGTTATATGGTCAACAGTCCTAACCGCAGACAAAATTCTAGCTGCCGAATTTTGCAAATATTGTAGATTGTTAATGCAGGTTTTGGAAACTCCAACAAGAAGGGCATTACAATAGTCTAGCCATGAGAAAACACATGAATTAATCAACCTTTCAGCAATAGAAAAAGACAGCATGGGACGTAGACGTGCAATATTTCTGAGATGAAAGAACGAGGTCTTAACAGTGTTCTGCACAAAAGGCTCAAACGACAAACCGGCATCAAAAATAACTCCAAGATTTTTTAATTTACTTTGGAACCACCATCAATAGACTTCAGTTTTGGAACTATTCAAGCACAGGAAGTTCCTAGACATCCATACTCAGATAGCATGGTGAGTTTTGATCCAAACCATCATTTTGGTTGAGATTGACATTTCAATGTTTAATGTATGTTGGATCAACATTGAAATTTTGATGAAAGCCGATGTGGGATTACAAATTTAAGGATCTGTTTAAGATCCTACATCCTGACATAACCTCACATGAAATACTAAGGTGAAGTATATTGTATTTAACATTTTGAGGTAAAGATAATGACAATTTAAGGAGATCAAGGCAGGCAGCCCAGGTGTCTGTAACATTAACCTTTTGTCTTCATGCACTTCCTAACCATTTGGCAGGACAAGCTCAAGATACAGCGGTGCCTTTGTCTCTATGATAATGTAAAGGTATGGGCGATACTGTCAGACTGATTGGATTAGCACCTATGCATTTGAATGACACTGCTATGTTGATTAGATCATGGCTGGGAAATGTAGGGAATGGGCTGATTCCTGCACTGCATTTGCATGCTTTGTTTAGATTGTCTCCACCTCTACTCTATGTATCCCTCCCCCTTGAATGTATATGAACTACCAAGTACACTGCCTTAGTTGGACTTGGATGACTACAGCGACGCACAGCGCGTTTCTCAATAAAGAGTAACTTTTGCTTGAAAGATATCCCAACGTCTCCTGGTCTCTGCTTCGACGAGGAAAAAGTTTCCTACACCGACAGCACACATGGGTGGAGACAGTGATATTGAACTAACAGGTATTTGTAGTTGATGAGCATAAGATCATGCAGGCATGTGTTTCTGCAGAACACTAGTGGGTGTTTCCCAATCAGTGGGGCGTTTTCAAACCACAATGGGCTTTTACCTGATTTGCTGTAATCCACTGCGGACTTGGTTTAGGGGTGGGCCTTCATGATTTTAGCAAGTCTGTTGAAAAATGGTTGAAAAACATCCAGTGTAGTTTGAAATTGGCCACTGATTGGTAAACGCCCATTTTGGTTTTGCACGTGCACTTCTCAGTAGTCTAATTGATGCTTCCTCATTCGAGAGAAAACACAGGTGCATCCTATACAGGTGTGTTGTTTGTTGAACCACCTGTGGCCTGTTGCACAAAGCCGGTTTCAGTTGCTACCCAGGTAAGTTCAAGATTAGTTTGAGCAAACTCTGTTTTTTCGGGCTTATGAAGGTGGATTGGTTTTTAGCGGGTTTCATTGCTATGGTAACTTACGCTTCACAGCTAACCTGAGTTAGAGATCACAAACCCAAACTGACCAATCAGCTGTGAGTAAAGTGACATGTATCTGATGCAATAAAGCCACTCCCCCTGTATCTCTCGCTCCAAATTAAATCAGTTCATAGTGAAAACATTTAAGAGACAAAATTGCTCAGCATTTGCTGTTAATTATTCATTATATTTATATTAAATAAATTAAAATTATGAATAATTCATGACATATTCATATAATTAGGCCTATTATATTAATTAACAATATTAAACTTTGCTTTTAAATTAAAATAAATATATAATACATGCATAATATATAAAGCTTTTAAACAGATTAAGCTTACATGTATTCTTTCGGGCTCTTTGTGAAACTATATTAATTATTTGGTCTATTTGTTTGATTCACATGCATTGATATAGTCAGATATTTTCTTTCAGCTGCCTTCTCAAACTTTCACTGCATCAGTGTTTATTCCTGCTTTGTAAATGCGTTTAATTTCATATTTATTTATGTGGCAAAGCCACTGGAAGGCAAGCCTGCAACCTTTAGCCAAAAAAGCGTAACGGCTAATGCTAACGCTCCGGCTCTGGCGGTACGCATGGGCGGTATGCAGGGAGAGTTTATCTCCAATGGTAAGAGATACAGACCCTCTCATCTCACTATAATATACAATCTCTGGCTGAAGACATTAGGAGGAGAAACAGTTAGAGATTAGAAGGAAACTGAGGTTTTACAGAGTCTAACGGCTCTGGCCGAGCTGTAACATAAACGAAACGCTATTGGATATTTTGAAAAAGGGGCGGGGCTGTTCGATATATAGCCCTGTCTTCCTGTTTCAGTTGAAATTACGTCAACACATTGAATAATGCTGCGCGTTCCAACACTCTTCAGTGGGCCTTTAAAGAATCTCTTTGTCATTGATTGTGTTAAACTGTCAAATAAAAAAAAAATAAAAAAAACCTGACTCAATTGCTGGAAAGGTGTCATTTATGTTTAAAAGGTTTTCCCAAAACTTTTAAATGGTCAGAAATTTGTTGATGTACCATTGAAGTGTAGCTGAAATGTTAATGTTGTTCAGGGCTAAAGTGAAGAGAACAAAGACGCAGATCTTTAGGAAGTTTTATTCGTCCACATTCTTCACAACTTCCCATTCTTTTCTCCTCTTATTGCTAGTAAAGCAGTAAAGACTTACATCACTTCTCTTGTGGCTCGTCGACTGAAAATTACAACCAAAAGCTGTACAATGTGGCATCGTATATTATATTCAGAGTTGTGTTGCTTTAAAAATAGCAATAGGACAGTGTCAGTAACTCAGTGAGTGCATCCATTTGACGTCATCGACATAGAACGCACTGTGCACCTAAACAAAATGATGCCGCCAAATCGGTCCAAATATGTCATGGATTTTTTAAATAACGTAAATCTTTCATGGGTTTTCTACTACATATTTCAGCAAGAGACATCAATTACGTTATATTAAGCCATACAAGTCTTAACACCAGGGGTTCCCTTTAAGTGCTGCAGGCATAACACCAGTTGACAAAGAGTCATTTATAATTGAAAGAACAATAGGACACAAAAAGCTGAAACAGGTTTTAAATAAACTAGATAGCAAGGGATCAAGTATGCAACTGGTAGTTTTCATACAAGAAATCTTGAAATATTACTAAAAATATCAAAGTTATTCTTACATTTACTTGATATAAATCAGTGCAGATTTGACAGCAGAAACACTGAATCACGAGCTGAAGGTGATTTAATTTGATAAAAGAGTCTAAACTATCAATCAGACGACAGAAGGCATGAAGTATATTGTGTGTGACGGGTTTATCAGCAAAGATTTGATCATATTGATATATTCATATATATATATATATATATATATATAAGGAAAATTTTTACATGGTGTCTTACCTTATTTATGTGGTGATTATATGATTCTCTCAGTGTCTGTGACGCTTCAGACGTGTTTGACCAGATCTAATGTAAGTGTATCTGACTCCACCTGTTCCTGCATCACAACCTGAACAGATCTCACTTGACATTTCCAACATTACAAAACTGAACTGCAAAAATAATGGCCATTTCTAAACATACAGAAAATCAAACCAATGTATGTGGGACACTTTTTTTTTTGTTACTATTTATTGCATTTAAATGATACAAATTGAAGTAATACTGTCACCTCAGCAGATCAACATCATTACAGCCTACAGACAAACGTGAAACAAACTATTTATTGCAGGTTTACATTCATTAAATTATGTGAAATAATCAGCTCATTATGATTTTCACTTATTATCTGTGTAAAGACACATTTTGAACTGAAACTAAAACCAAAACTATTTGTGTGAATTGAAGAACAAGTAGGGCTAGATTTTTGTAACACTCAGAATAAAACAGATGAATGACAGGATCTCACAAACCCATGACACAGATCAGTTCTGAACATCTGACAAACACTACTGTCTCATCAGGACATCTGTGCTTTAAACCAGCTTCACACATTACAGACACATGAATCACAACAAAAAGTTTTATGTTGTGTTTATTATGATTCATTCTGTTGAATCTCTCAATGCCAAATAGAAACTAATGATTTAACAGTTGTTTTGCGGCGTGTATTTTGATCTTAACACCTTTAACATTCTCAGGTTAGGTAAAGTAAGTCGAGTCTGGTCTAAATTATAAGCATTTTAAATGACTTACAGTTTGGTCAGATGACTTCTCTGTGTTCTTGTTCAAAGTCTTAAAACACTATAAATCAAGCCTCAGTAGCAGCATTTGTAATCAATTCAATTTTTTTTTTATTGTTACTGTTACTTTTCTTTTATAATAAACAAATGTAAATGCAAATAAAACTTCATCATTAAAGTATAAAATACAATAATCACACTTTGAGTGAAAGGTGTATTCAGCTTCTCTTCAGCTTGAGGTTTCTTGTCCTCAGCTCTGGGCTTCGGGGCGTCGTGGGTTTAGTGAAGAGGCAATCAACTCATCAGACTTTTACACTCCTGCTGTTTATCACAGACATTAGGTTATCTGCTTGATTGATGTAAGTTGTAACTTTCCCAAAGTTTCCCAGATTCCCAGGCCTCGCAGGTGCAAGCGGTCCGCCTTCTCATGTCCTTGGCAAGCCGTTTTGACTTTTATTCATTCTCAGGATATGAATTCTTGATATCAACAATTCAATTCTTGATATCAGGAATTGCATTTCCACTAGTGAAATGTCTCCATAGGCTGCAATTCAAATTCAATTGTTGATATCAAGAATTGATTTCTTACTAGTTGAAATTTCGAATTTCACATATCAGAAATACAATTCTTACTAGTAAAAAAATCATCATTTTTTATGTCAATAATTACATTGTTATTAGTAAAAAATGTGAATTTTTGATATCAAAAATTAATTTGGCACTAGTTGAAATGTCAGTTCTTGATATCAACAATTGAATTGCTACTACTAAAAATGTCTGAAAATGTATTTCTGATATCAATATAATTTCAGATATCCTTGAGCACACACATTGCTCCTCCTTCTCATGGACAGACACACACACACACACACACACACACACACACACACACACACACACACACACACTACTAACAATAACTCTACATCTCTGCCCATACATTATAAGGCATTTCTTAGAAACAAACAAAAATAAATAAATAAATAACAATAATATTGTAAGCAATGCCTAATATTTAATACATTGGCCAAATGTGTAGCAACAGGCATCTAAAATCTAAAATAAGGAGGCAGGGTAATTGCATTTCCTTGATATAATATACAACACAGTATAATTTTTGGACATTAATGGACAGAGAAAATACAAATTGACCCAAAACTAAAACAAAAGTCGACATTTGGTTTGTGAATGACAGTGTTTCAGTTCATATTTCCTGTTCTATTGTATGGTTTCATCACCATATTATCCCAATGCAATTATCTAAAATTTAACACAAAATCACCATTCACAACTTTTTTTCTCTTCAGTTTACTTTTGTACAAACAAACATTTCTAAGAAACAAATGTTTGCTGCTATACTTTTGAGAGAATGACAATACTGTAACAGAATGAATCATCTCAGTATTGACATGCATGTGACGTCATTTCTCTCTCTCACTTCAAACTTGAATTTAAAACAAAATATTATGCATGACTATTATTATTTAAAAGCACCATCAGCTACTATTGTGTAGCAGGCTTCGCAGCTTTAAAACTTTAAACACACTCACATCTCTCCCTAACTGTCTCTTTTACTATTAAATGACACTATTATGACCTAAATGAGCAACACACACACACACACACACACACACACACACACACACACAGCGGTCCTTTGGTTCCCTGTATTTCCACTGGATGTAGTCAAAGATGTCCTTCTCACTGTCCACCAGCAGAGGCTCTCCAGCCACACCTGTGTGAAACAGAGCGGTCATGTGACATCAGGTACAGTCACTCTCACTCTCTGTGTCTGAAATCACCCCCCATACCCTTAAATAGGGCACTATTTCAGGGATCAGCCATGTGTAGTGGTGTCCGATACCATAGTGGACGTTACCGAGTGCACTCCTTCAATCCTACAACACACCTCAATAACAAGTGTACAACCGATGTACACTGAACGGCTAGAGAATACCCATAATGCTCGCTGAATGAATTCTCGCATCTTACCAGAGGATGGCGCCAGCAGCTGAATCATCAATCCATCAACTTCCCAATGTGGCTACAGCACAATATCATACAGGTATAAATTAATTTTTACTTAATTGTTAAATTGTTTAATCAAGGTTTTTTTTCATTAGCCTACTAGGCCTACTGGAGCAGCCAGTTTGCTAAGTTTCAAATGATTATTAAACAGCAAGAAACTATGAAAAGCGGCAGCCCTCCCGTGTCAGATTTGTATGAAGGTAAATCAGGCAAAACTCGAGAGCTTGTTGAATTTGTGATAGATAGTGATATTCGTATTTGTAATTTGAAATTTACATTCACGTGAAAAGCTGAATCTTTCGATTTGCACGCAGACAATAATCAAAACACTCGTGTTTTAAATTCGAAGTTGCAGATAAATAGTTGCAAATGTGTAAAATGTCATTCGCATTAAAAATGACAGACACAAATGTGTACGACGAATTTACTTTTGCACTGTACTTCAGTTCTAGTAGTACAACCTCAAGTCTACACACTTTGACTTTTGCTATTCCTTTCGCGATATTCCTGTTGCAAAACCCACTTATGTGCACTTGTAAATGCTACGGAGCCCCTAAAGGGACATGGTGGTGGTGGGGGAAAAATGGGAAGGGAGGAAATATTTTTCATTTTATATTATGAAAAATACTCAATAACTTGACTGTAACACACTGTACTGTCACCAATTTCAGTTCATACATCACTGCTCTTCTGCTGGTTAGGTACTACAACACTTAGTTTGGCAAGTCGCACATATATATATATATATATAGAGAGAGAGAGGGGGGGGGGGGGGGGGGGGGGGTTACAGAAATAATATATATTCTATATATAATATATTCTATATAAAATTAAAAATATAAAATTTAATTTTCCAGTACTTGACTACTCATTTAAATTTGTAAGTCTGTTATGTGCTTTTGTAAATTTTATTATTATTATTATTTTAAATATTTCTATTTAGCTTTAATTTATTTTTATTTTAGTACTTATACAAGTTGAAGTTATAGAAATAAAATATATTCTATATATAATAATCTAATCTCAAATAATATATTCTATATTACATTATAGAAATAACTTCATACAGGCACCATTTACATTAAAAAATTAAAAATGTAACTTTAAATTTTCCAGTACTTTGTTATTCATTTAAGTCTGTTATGTCTGTTATGTGCTTTTGTCAATTTTATTATTATTTTCTTTAAATATTTCTATTTAGCTTTAATTTATTTTTATTTTAGTTATTCAATTTAACAATTATAACAATTTTAGTACTTCATCAAAACCCATGCTTTCCTTAAAAAGTAATATTATATATACCGTACTATATATATTTACATATTTTTGAAGTTATAGAAACAATAAGGTGAATAAATCACAATATAACTTCATACAGGTGCCATATACATTAAAACTAAAATAAAAATGTAACTAATTTTCCAGTATTTGATTACTCACTCAAGTCTTTGATTACTTAACTACAAAATAATGACCCAGTACAAATGAGAATGAGCATTTCTTAAAGAACACACACACACACACTCACCCAGGTTGTCTTCATCTTTCTGAATTCGCAGTTTGTAAAAGGCCTTCTTTACACAAATGATGTTGGTACACAGCTTACATACTTACAACAGCTTTTGCATGATAATTGCTTACTGAATTTGATGGTATTACAATTTATTTAATATTTTCTAATAACAGTGAAGTTATTGATTTTGTTTAATAATTAATAATCATAAAAGTTATGCTTTTTTTTTTTATCAAACTAAGTGTTCCAGTACAACCAGCAGGAGAGTAGTGAGGTATGAACTGAATTTGGTGATAGTACAGTGTGTTACAGTGAAGTATTTTTCATAATATAAAATGAGCAAAAGGGTTTTGGGTTTTGCACTTTTCAGACGGTCCCTTTCGACTTGTCTCTCCGCCGCCTGCTCATAGAGACCAATTTATATTATAAAGCACATTTGAGGAAAATTGGGTTGTTGTAGCTCGTTGTCTAGATTACTGTGATTGGAAGTAGCTGCATTTGTGATGAAACATTACATGAGAAAAATAAATGATAAATATCTTCACTTTCTTTTTTTAGAGAAGGTGCATCAGCTACATCACAAAATTTTGACACAAAAGCATTACAAGGGTATATATTAAGCAAAATTTTAAAATGCACTTCTTTCACTTTATTGGGTATACAGTATTTATATGGTAATATGTTTTCCTCCATTTAATGTTATCTATTTTAGAACCCCCCAAAATTTTCCCTTTTGGAGAAATTGAGTTTCGAGATTGAGAAAGCTGACGAATAAATTTATTATTACATTCTTTACTTAAAAGCGAAACACCTCCCAAACATAACTGTGAAAGTTGTTTTGAGCATGACTCGTGGGTAAGGGAAGCTTTCATCAGACATATTAATCCATCAGGAATCGCCTTTATAAGTAGTCAATAATTTCATCCCTTAAAACTCATCTTTGATCACCAAAATTACATATTTAAACGTTTTTTCCTGTGAAAAAAATTCTTAATGCCTTAAAATATCTTGATTGTAACTCTACACCCTTGCCTCATTTAATATACACGGATCTATGAATATGATAATTAGCCCCGCCTCCACTCACTCGCAAGAGCTCAGATGAGATCCAGTTAAGCGGTCTGAAATTAGATTTTCCATGCACAGCACAGGAGTCAAGTTCAAGTTCGACGAAGGTGCTCCATGAAGGTAGTCTGCAAATAAAGGAATTAGTCTGTCCGAGCACAAATGAAACGTTCAATTTGAATGCTCTTTGAAGGCTGTTTGTAGTGATCTCCATGGGGGAGCCGGGTCGGCCAGAACATATCAATATGAGATGGCCCCTGTCCTGGCGAACCCTCTCCAGAACTCCTGGGAGCAGAGCAATTGGGGGAAATGCGTAGCCGAGGCTACGTCTGCACCATGGCATCCAGCCCCAGAGGGTCTGGATGAGTCAGAGAGAACCACAGCGGGCAATGAGATGTTTCTTTCGAAGCAAACAGGTCGACTTCTGCACGACCGAAATTTTTCCAAATGAGCTCCACCACCTCGGGGTGGAGTCTCTATTCCCCGGGCCTCGGCCCCTGCCTCGACAGGATGTCTGCCCCCACATTTTGATGCCCTAGGATATAAGCTGCTCTCAGGGAGAGGAGCTTCCCCTGGGCCCACAGGAGGATCCGATGAGCTAACTTGCACAACTGGCGAGACCTCAGACCCCCCTGGTGGTTGATATAGGGACCACTGACACGTTGTCCGTGCGGACCAACACGTGATGGCCCCTTAGGTCTGGCAGGAAGTATTTGAGAGCTCGAAATACCGCCATCATTTCCAGCCGATTTATGTGCCAGGAAAGTAGATGGTCCTCCCAAAGACCCTGAGCTGAGCGACCATTCATGATCGCCCCCCAACCTGTGAGGGAAATCCGTTGTTAGCATTCCGCGACGACAAGGAGCCCCCAACACAGGTCCTTGGGAGAGGAAACCAAGGCTTCTTCCACATGACTAAGGTACGAAGGCATCGCCGCGTGACCTTGATCACGCAAAAAGGATTTCCCCTCAGAGAAAACCCCTTGGTCCTGAGCCACCACTGTAAGGGTCTCATGTGCAGCAGACCAAAAGGTATCACGTTGGACGCAGCTGCTATCAGACCCAACAATCTCGATGTTGGATTGCCAGTTGCTCGGATTGAGCTAGAATCAACCAGTAGTCGATATAGTTCAACACGCGGATGCCCTGAAGTCTCAGAGGAGCCAGAGCTGTATCCACGCATTTCGTGAAGGTGCGGGGTGAAAGTGCTAGGCCGAAAGGAAGAACTCTGTACTGATAAGTTTCGCCCCTGAAAGCAAATCTGAGGAACTTCCTGTGCTAAGGCTGGATGGATACATGAAAGTAAGCATCTTTCAGATTTATTGTCACAAACCAGTCCTCGGATCTGATCTGTGGAATGATCTGTAGATTTAACATGCGTAAATCTAGAATAGGACGCAACCCTCCATCCTTATTTGGAACAATGAAGTATCGGCTGTAAAACCCTGACAGCTTGTTGGGAGGATAAACCCTTTCTATAGTTCCTTTTTGCAAGAGCGTCAGAACCTCTTGTTCAATTACCAGAGACTGCTCGGGGTCGACCACTGTAGGGAGGACCCCGCTAAACGGGGGCGGGCGAAACCCAAACCGAATTCTGTAACCCTTTTCTATTGTGAGCAGCACCAATTGAAAAATATTGGGGAGAAGTTTCCATTCTGCCAAAAATTCTACTAAGGGAACCAGTCTCTCGAGACTGGCCTCTGGTGTTTTTTGAGCATTCGACCCGGCGCCCTGAAGCGGCGAACCGGCAGGGTACAACCGAATCAAACGCTGACCGGCCCTCCTCAGAGGGTCGGTGGAGACCGCTGCGCCCTGAAGTACACGAGGTGGCAGGGTTGGCAGAACGGCTCCCTGAGGGCACCGAAGAGGGACGGATACCATATAGTGTGATACAGGACCCTCTCCGGAGGGGGCTGCCCTGACAGCTTCTTCGAAGCCTTCTTCGCGATAATGACTCCTCAGATCTGTCTTACCCTTTGAAGGCTTCAATTGTGTCACCCGTCCCTGTCCCCAAGCTCTTTGCGGGGGAGCACGGGTGGTGATACTTTGTTTTTGTTGCGCTCTATGCGCTGAGGGGCTGGCTGACGGCCAAGGCTGCTCCCGCTCAGCAGCCTCTGTGGGTAGAAAGCGGGGGGGAAGGAATCTCTGGAAGGACGCTGACCGCTTTCTGGCTTCCTGGAACCTCTCGACGACCGATGTTATTGAGTCGCCGAAGAGGCCCAGGGGAGACAGCGGCGCATCCATAAGGATGTTTTTATCTTTCTCTTTGATATCTGACAGATTTAACCACAAATGCCTCTCCGTGGCCACCAGGGCTGCCATAGAACGGCCGATTGTTTTAGCCGTCTCCTTAGATAAACTAAGTGGTCATCTTGAATTATGACTAAAAATATAAAAATTATTCTTATGTTTACTTTATAAAAATCAGTAAAGATTTCACAGCAGAAAGACACATGAGCCATGAGCTGAAGGAGGAAGTTTTATTAATGCTGATTAATTGCTGAATCTCAGGCAGTTCTGAAAAGTGTAATTCCTTTGCCAGCAACAGAGAAGAGGATAAAACTGTTCCCTTGATGTTGCACGAAGTAACCAGAGTTTCCCATAATGCAGTGCCAGGTGCCCTCATGCCTTCTGTCAAACTCCTGTAAGGAAAGACATGGTATTAATGCACCATCAAGCTCATGACAAAAAAATAAATGAAAATAAAATATTCACAATACTGAATCAACTGCATTTCACTAAGATATTCTATTCTCTCAGTAAAACTCTAGAACAAACCTTCACCATGTAGACAGCAATATCATTTTCATCTGTGTACATATTCACAGCCAGAAGAGCGACCTGAAGAGCCTCGTCCTGCATCTCATCAATCATGTCTGATTTATAGACCTCAATCAATGTCTTCGCCATGGCTGATCTGCAGCTGTAAACACAGATTCTGTTTTAATGATCAAGTATGATAGTATTAAACAGGACAGAATCTGGAGATGAACACATTTGTTTGTGACGGTCCAACAACTCTTCAGACTGACCTGCTGTCATTTATGAGCAGGAATTGTTGGCCCATGATACTATTATCAGATGAAACCAAACTTTAGTACCAACTCGTCAAGTAGGGAATCAGTGTTAAGTGATATTAACAAAAAATTATATGTGTTTTCTGTTAAGAATCATATTTGATATATCAGGCTTTTAAGGTTCATATAATGCAAATCAATGATGATTGACAGATGAATAAATAAACCTTCAAAATGATGTCTGGATAATCGAGTAAATCTGAGTTGTTTCAGTCCAGTAAGAGTTCATCTTGAAATATTACTAACGTTATCAATGTTATTTAAATGTTTACTTGATTTGACAGCAGAAAGACACTGAAGCATGAGCTGAAGAACGTTTGTACAATCACACTAAAAGGTCTAAACTATGAATCAATCAAAATATTTGACCATACATTCACTGTAAATTACTGGCTACTATTTGCATTGCTCTCACAGTAGGTTACTGTGTCATTTTTGCAGTAATTGTGAAATGACTATATACTGTGACCTCACAGTAGTTATTCCATACACAGTAAAATCAACTCTGCTCAGAGTACATATGGTCCCTCTCTAAATAGTGTTAAAGTAACACTGAAGCAGAGTTAAAATTAATGAGATAATTAAGCAATTAATAAGGCTGTGACTGAAGTCAGTTGTAGTTCTTGTGTTTCTCTTTTCTTCAGTGATTCTGCTTGTTAACAGCAGGTGTTCATCACTAATGCACAATCATCGCTTAATTAATTGTTTAATTATCTCATTAACTTTAACTCTGCTTCAGTGTTATTTTAACACTATTTAGAGAGGGACCATATATACTCTGAGCAGAGGTGATTTAACTCTGGAGATTTTGCTGTGTATTTCTTTGATTTAGCAGTGCGTTCCTGTAGAGTTTAACCCTTAAAGACCTAGAGCATTTTTGGGGCACCTGACTCGCCTGCACTTTTCTCTGGTTTTCTAACCCATTCTAGCAGTCAGCATCAAAAATCTAGTGTTTTTCACTGTAAACTCGCACAAAACCTCCTGAAGTTTGGATTTTTTCTTTTAAAAAGTTATATTTGGATGTTTTAAACTTTCATATGACATTTTGTCTAAATTTAATAATCTCTAAGCAAGTTATAGCCATTTGTTACAATATTAAGATAAAACTACAATATTACTCTATAGGGATAAACAGGTGTATTCTATAAAGTGTGTCCAAAAAGACCAGGGAGTAAAATTAATACAAAAAAAAATGTTATACAACAGAACACTAAAGCAAAAGTGACTTATTAGAGAAATATATTTTCAATCTGAACATGAATAAAACAAATAGTGTTGCAAGTAATGAAAACAATTATGAAAATTGTCACCAGTAAATTAAGTCACCAGTAAATTGTATGGCTCCTACAGTAAATGTTGTATTGTCTTATATATGTTTTATTTTACCAGTTGTGGAATCCAACCATTCAACCATCTGAGGTAACGTAGTTAGCCTACTTTATTGAGTATTTCCATTTTATGCAACATTACACATTTATTAATAGTAAATTAATAATTAATAAATTTAAGATCATCATGTTTGCAGCGAACAATATATTTTAGACCTAGTGGAGTAATAGTAATAGTATCTAGGTCTGAATTGAAATAGGTTATATTGTACGTTTTAATGGATCACGCTACAAACATAATGATCTTATAATACATGATGCATTGCCGTGTCCGTTATCGCATAATTCACACTTTTGGACACTTTTACTTCAATGGACATTAGACAACACTGCAAAATCAAGCTGTTATATTCTTATATTTATTGTCCAACATTCCCAATTTTTCTGATGCATGTCCTTAATTTAATTTCATATGTTGGTAATAATTCAGTGTTTATAAGAATTTTAACCCAAACTGACTGGGTTTCTAGAGAGCAAAGGTTTTGTGAAAAAAGTGGAAGACTTAAACACAAAGTGTGTAAAATAAACTGTAAAAAGGGTTTGATGATCACTAGCGATAGTATTTTATTCTGTGTTGTCATCATTCAGGTTGGATTTCAGCTTTAATGTACGTTGTTTTTAACAAAGCAGCTGATATTGCAATAGAAACTAGTGGGCTGCCGAGTCGCTTTCACCCCAAAATGGCGGAAACGCAGGGCTGCTGTTGGGCGCCGGTGTTGCAATGGAACGTTCTATTGAGTGTCGCTTCTTGTTAGTGTATATTCTTTGCCTCCTGTATCTATTCCAAAGCCACTGGAAGGCAAGCCTGCAACCTTTAGCCAAGAAAGCGTAACGGCTAATGCTAACGCCCCGCCCCAGGGAAGGAGACCAGAGGCTGTTTTTTGAATGGATGTCAATGGATGAGAGGCTTCACTATGCTGATTAAACAGCTTTTGTGGGAAAATAGCTAATCATTTAAATAATGGACAGCCTGTTTGCTAATCTTCAGCATGTTTTACACTAAACTATACTTTCTTTAGGAACTATATATAGATTTTAGCTTGATAAAAATGTATTTTTTCAAGAGAAGGCAGACTAGGGAATGTTGCGACTGATGTCACTGCCATTACATGATAGGCTGAGAGTTACATTAAAGTGGGTATATTCGTTTACCAGAGCAAAGCTGCTCATGACTGACTTCTCAAAGATGAGATGCAGATGAGCTGCTCATGACTGACTTCTCAAAGATGAATCAGGGCTTTGGTTCTGTATGTTTTTATGTTTAACATTTAAAGTGCCCATGTAGACAATAATTTGATCCCTTAAAAGCAGAGAAGTGTAACTTTTTAAAACTAACAGACTGAACTTGGACTATACATGTGCTCAGCCCACAAACCTCCATGTTATTTTCAAACCTGTATGACTTTCTTGTGTGGAACATAAGATATTTATTTATTTTGCAGTTTAACAAAGTCTGTCTAAACTTTCCAGCAAAGAGATTCAGATGGTCATGCTTCTCTGCATTGAACCAGGAGACACTAGAACATATTCAGTGAGCATCTTACTGCATAACTACATCTATTATTTTTGTGGAAATCATGATACACTTTTTCAGGATTCTTTGATGAAGAGAAAGGTCAGCAGCTTTATTTGAAATAGAATGTTTTGTATCATTACAATTGTCTTTACTGTAAGTTTTGATCAATTTAATGCATCCTTGCTGAATAAAAGTACTAATTTCTTTCTATACACACACACACACACACAGAGAGATATAGAAAAAGTAAAAATTCTTACCTCATCATTGATCTCTTAACAGTGTTGACCGTGATGTGTCTGTGATGTGTGTGAGCTTGAACAAATAATTAAGAAGCTCAGTCAGAGAAGCTGACACTTCTCCAGGAGTAACAGGAATCAACTTCCTGTTACTTGTTACTCCTGGAATCTATACTCTGTGGTACATTTCACAGATTTTTGTTGCAGTGTTAAATGAATCGATCTCACTAGTGTTCACTGGGCAGTGCAGTAGTCTGTGTATTTGTTAGGTTTTGTGTGTCATCTGAGGCCAAATTTTGATTTTGTCAGAAGTTTTTGACTAGAACCTTTTATTTTGGAAGTTTGAGGTTTGTGCAAGTTTGTATTTGAGATTGTGTTTATAGTTGTGAAAAAAGGTTGAATTGTGTTATGAATTATGAATCAAGAAAAACAATAACCAGATTTAAAGTTGCTGTTGCTGGGGTGTTGCTAGAGTATCTGGTTGATAGGGTATTCTGGGTGAACACACAGACATTCCCACCTGTTAATAACATAAACTCCAAAATTATTTGCAAAACTGTGGAAATTCAAATGTTTTTGTTGCACTAAAACATGTGATTTATACCATCGAAGTAGCCTATGTAATATTAATAAAACTGCTCATCTCCTTTAGTGATACAAGCACAGACTCATTTTGAATCTGTTGATGTTTTTCAGAAAGTGTCTTTGCTTGGTGCCATGATGGATATTGAAATCTTGTTATTTATTTTTAATTTTAAACAGTATAGATTACTTTGTGGTAATGCAATATTTGTGAACACAATTGTGTATGTCAGGCCATAAATCTCCAAAAACTATGCATGGGCGCTTGCTTTGGTGTTGCCACCCCTTTGCCACCCTATAAATAATTTTCTAGATCCGCCCCTGTTTCTTCCTCTGCTCTTTGTAAAAGAAGCTCTTTTACTTCTTTGTTGGACCAGTTGTTTGCCCTATTGGTAGACATTTACAATAACCCAGAGTTCATGCCTAGATTTTGGTTTTAAACTTTGGTATACTCATGGGATATGTAGACTTAGTGATTTGTTTAATGAAGGTTCCCTATTATCTTTTGAAGACTTGGTTATAAAATACAAACTTCCTAGATCCAATTTTTTCAGATTTCTCCAAATTAGGGATTATATTTTTAAAAGTACTAATCTTGTTACTAACCCATCCATGTCGGTCATTGAGAAGACTCTTTTAAATCATCCACTGTGTAAGCAGATCTCTTGATTTTATAATGCACTTTGCTTATACCAGATCTCTGTTTGCAACAGACCCATTCAGCATCCTCATTTCCTGGGAGTTTTCTGAAAGAAATCCTTTGCCGTTTTCTGATAGAAATCCTTTGCAGTTTATTGTTTATTGCAGTTTCCTGTGCAACAGCAAGGTCAGAGGCCCTATACTCGTTTCCTTCTGGTGTGATTTGGCTTTTAAACTTGTAAGATGTCAGAATGTTGTGTTTGTTTGTGTATTGTTTATTGTGTTTTTGTACTATTTACACATTTTATACTGCACCAAAAATCATCCTTTGGCTGAGAGAAGCCTTGCCTTCTTAAGATTTCCCCTCAGAGAAAACCCCTTGGTCCTGAGCCACCACTGTAAGGGTCTCATGTGCAGCAGGCCAAAAGGTATCACATTGGACGCAGCTGCTATCAGACCCAACAATCTCGATGTTGGACTGCCAGTTGCTCGAACTGAGCTAGAATCAACCAATAGTCGATATAGTTCAACACGCGGATGCCCTGGAGTCTCAGAGGAGCCAGAGCTGTATCCACGCATTTCGTGAAGGTGCGGGGTGAAAGGAAGAACCAATTCTATGCAGAATTGTGAGATATAAACTAGGAATTGAGGCAAATTGCCACATGGCGTACATGCTAACAGCATGAGGACACTGAGCAAATGACTTACCTAAAGTTAATATTTTTAAAATAAACAAATAACATCTAATCTTCTAATTTTGCTAATCTTCAGCATGTTTTACACTAAACAATACTTTTGTTGGGAACTATATGTAGATTTTAGCTTGATAAAAATGTATTTTTTCAAGAGAAGGCAGACTAGGGAATGTTGCAACTGATGTCACTGCCTTTCTCCAATGGTAAGAGATACAGACCCTCTTATCTCCCTATAATAATACGATCTCTGCCCATTCTGTGACGTCAAACAACTTCCCTGTGCAAAGAATCATGGGGGCCCGAAGTGTCCATCAGCCTTCGAAATCCTTCATTCCGAAGGGCCCTTTGAAGTGGCCAGTTTTGAGCACTTCGGTTTGGAACGACCCTTCAATATGGCGGCCATGATTGTTTTCACTCCGAAGTGCCCTTCGGAGGGCGATATATCCCATTTAGAATGCATCGAATATCATGGTTTAAACAAAGCCACTGGAAGGTAAGCCTGCAACATTTAGCCAAAAAAGCTTAACAGCTAATGCTAACGCCCCGGCCCTGGCGGTACACAGGGAAGGAGACCAGAGGCCGTTTTTTGAATGGATGTCAATGGATGAGAGGCTTCACCATGCTGATTAAACAGCTTTTGTGGGGAAATAGCTAATCATGTAATTAATGGACAGTCTGTTTGCTAATCTTCAGCATGTTTTACACTAAACAATACTTTCTTTAGGAACTATATATAGATTTTAGCTTGATAAAAATGTATTTTTTCAAGAGAAGGCAGACTAGCGAATGTTGCGACTGATGTCACTGCCATCACATGATAGGCTGAGAGGAGCCGCACGTGATTAAGTTAGCCGTTACGCTTTCTCCAATGGTAAGAGATACAGACCCTCTCATCTCCCTATAATAATACGATCTCTGGTTCAAATGACCAAAACCTATGTTTATTGGTTGAGATGATGATGGTTTGAACCAATCTGGGCATAGGAGGCGGGGCTAGGCATCAACAAACGTTCCTGTTTGGCTTAGAGGAACAAACCACATGCATTGCCTTGACGAATACATTTTAAAGCATACAGATTGGATTAGCGGTTCAAAAGTTATTAAACATTTAAGAACGATAGTTCTTTTTGGCCTTTATCATTGATCTCTTAACACTGTGATTGTGATGTGTCTGTGAAGTGAGCAACTATTCAGATAGTCACTCACTTCATAGTCACTCACTTGCTGGAACAAATCATTAAGATGCTCACTCTTAATGATGACTACTCAGGAAGTCAACCTTCAACTCCTAGAACCTGTGGTATATTTCACTGGTGAAAATGTAATGTACATGTATAGCCTACTATGGAATCCCAAGTCTGCCAAAATTAAAAATGAAAAATAAATACATAAATAAATATACAAAGAAATGTAAAACAGCAAAAATAAATAAATAAATATATAAATAAATATACAAAGAAAAGCAAAAAAAAAAAAAAAACATTTATTTCCTTACTTATGTATATATTTATTTTATCCACATTTATTTATATATAAATAAATAAATTTATGTATAAATAATTATTTATTTTTTGCTTTTCCATGTATATTTATTTACATATTTATTTATTTATTTTTGCTTTTTTACATTTCTTTGTATATTTATTTATGTATTTATTTATTTATTTGTAATAATTTATTTTTTTTATTTTTTTCAGACTTGGGATTCCACACGAGATCATAGCATACTGTTCTTTAACACATGTTTGAACAATATGAATCCAAAACAGGCCCAGCTGGTAAGAGTAACCACATCACGAATTACTGAGTCGAATGTAGAGGAATTTTGTGCACGAGTAAGAGAGTTAGATGCTGGGTAATAGTGCATTGACAGTTAAAACTGAACCTGCATTTTTGCAGACAACAGGGGAAGAAGCCCATGAAGGTGAGGGAAATGTCATTATTGTGGCAAACCTGGTCATTGGGCACAAGAGTGCAGAAAACGAAAATATGATGAGCGAAGACGCAAACGGAGAGACAGACAAAAAGGAGAATTCCAACTCCAATTAAGAGACTGGTAAGCGGAGAGAGAGTTGGGAGACGAGTGGTGAGTGAGTGGGTTAAGCTCAAATAACGAACACCTGTGTCTTGTTACAGTGATTGGCGTGGAGAGACCTATATAACACCAGGAGAAACAGAAGTGGGAGAGAGAGAGATGGACTGCTGACTAGTGGACACCTGAATGAATACATGTCTAGAGATATACAGTTTATTACGGAAAGTTGCTTGTGTTGTGTGCTGTGAGCACAACGTTTTGTTTGAGTGTGAATTTCATAATAAAAACCACCGTCAGCAGTCACGCCGACCCTGTCCTCTTCCTTCCTTATCCACGAACTTTGTTACAGTAACAAATACCAAACAGAGTGCTTTGATACTGGTGCCAGCTGCTCATCAATTTCTGGTTTAATGTCTGAGAGTCCAGTTTCTACAAAAAGTACACGCTCTGTGGGTATTGATGGGGTTCCAATCCAGAGGTGTAAAGTACTTGAGTAAATGTAATTAGTTACTGTACTTAAATATCTTTTTGGCTACTTTGTAGCTGTACTGAATATCAAAGATATTGGCAACTTTTACTCTCCCCATGACTACATTTTTGAACAAGTAAATGTACTTTTTACTCCAATACATTTGTGATGAGTAATGCAATTACACATTACATTTTGCATGGCACCTAACTTTTTCTGCAGCAGTTTATGTTATAAAGAAGCGATACTGCCATCTAAGGGCATTGAAGGTACTATATCTTGTGCGTTTTGCCTTTACTCACCCATACATGCCAACAAGGCTACCTTACGTGAATGCGAGTGCATTAGCAGGTAGTTGCTGAATCGCAGGTGTTTGATTTATGAGATGATGACATGATGAGGCCGGAACCAGCACATCCAGTGCAAGTAGGCTTTGACTATTTAATTTTACTTAACATTATTTTATTTATCCGCTATATTGACAAGACCTTTTTGAAGAATATTGGTTTACTTGTGGCCTTTTTGTGCACTTGAGCTTAACTGAGACTTGAGAGTTTGTAGACGTTTAAGAGGCTGTTCTGTCGACCCTTAATTTATTGCAATATTGAGTTTTATTTTGATTTTAGAAAATAAACATGATTTCTGATCTTACAAATCAATTTTCTTATTTTCACCGGCATGTCTCTGTTGAGGACCAGTGCATCTTTGAGCCTACATTCAGTACGAGTAAAATACTTCAGTACTGTTAAAATCAGATACTCTGAAGACTTTTACTCAAGTTGTTTTGGAATTGGTGACTTGCAACTTGTAATGGAGTCATTTTCGCTGTAAGGTATCAGTACTTTTACTCAAGTATGGTTTTCAGGTACTCTTGACACCTCTGTCAAAATCTCCTGCTCAGTTACTTTGCCTGTGGTCAAGTGATGGTCAATTTCATTGCAAAACCCGATGTCTTTTCTGTCATAATATGGTAGACTAATATCCTAATAAAAATATCCCAATATCATCACAATGGAGTGTACAGACTTTAAATAACACAACCACCACACAATCACCATTCATATATGTTCAGTTGTCTTTCTTTCATACCAGTGAAGTATGTTGAAATAAAGACTTGTTTACTGCTATACCTCGACCATCTAATAGTCTGCACACATTTCTATACTGTGAAGTGTAACTGTGTGTCTCACCGGTGGCGCCCAGTGGACGGATGGTGTACTCGTTGAGAGTGAAGCCCTTCTCCAGCGCGTGAGTCCTCATGTTCTTGTTGAATATTATGAAATCCCAAGTCTGCCAAAATTAAAAAAATAAAATAAATAAATATACAAAGAAATGTAAAAAAAATAAAAAAAAATAAATATACATAGAAAAGCAAAAAAATAAATAAAAATAAATAAATAATTATTTATACATTTTTCTTATTTGTGTATATATTTATTTTTTCCACATTTATTTATTTTTTCTTTTATTATACATTTATTCATTTCGATTTTTCTTTCTTTCTTTCTTTCTTTCTTTCTTTATTTATGTATTTATTTCCATATTTATTCATTTCCACATTTCTTTATTTCTACTTTTCTTTATTTCTACATTTCTTTGTCCGTAGGGTAATGAGGAGGGCGTGGTTTACCTCAGCCATAGCAATCGAGCTCAGAGTAGGTGAGAGCGAAGCGTTGAGGCCACAGTGACACCTTGTGGTGTGCCTGAAATACAAGAAGTGTAGCCTACTGACGAGCCTGCGATACTGGGATGAATGACTTGGATGGGCAAAATGGCCAAAATCTTATATCACGGGTTAAGTAATATCACCCTAACTGTACTGTGTGACATGGATAGGCTACTCTTTATTCTGGACATGGCCGTAGAACATCGTCTGGTCTGGATTTGTAAAATGTCCTGGGCTGGCAAAAATGAACTGCAACATCTTCAGCAGATCTCATAACAAGGACTCTGAAATGGAAGCGTTATTTCCCATTATTAATCATTTGAATGAATGGGCTTGCATTTGATTGAGATTCAGTGGCGGGGGGCTTGAGCCCTTGCCCCTTTTAATCGCGAAAGTGCCCTTTGCGGTCGCATCGCGGTGCCCCCGCGTTCCCATTTCTCCTCCCCCCGGAACGTGATTTCTACCGAGGAATGATCAGGTTGATCAGGTTGTTGATTGTGGCCTGTGGAATGTTGGTCCACTCCTCTTCAGTGGCTGTGCGAAGTTGCTGGATATTGGCAGGAACTGGAACACGTTGTCGTATGAGAGTGGTTTCTGCTCGGAACGCCACGATGAGCTTAAAAACGCTCGCAACGGGGATTATAGATCACATATGGACTAGAGTTATTTGCAGAATAACTGCAAAAAATGTTGTAGACATCAAGTGTATGAAACTAATGCTGACATGATTACATTTAACCCTGTAAACTCTGAAATAATAGTCAGAACTGTTTAAACAAACCTGAAAGTGACTTGTAGCAAAGTATGGCATCCCATACTCAGAATTTGTGCTCTGCATTTCACCCATCCTGGAGCACACACACAGTAGTGTGTATTGAACACACACCCGCAGTGGGCAGCTTTTTGTTGCTGCGGCACCCGATTAGGGGTTAGGTGCCTTGTTCATGGAGAGTGGGAGAGAGCGCTGTTCATTCACTGCCCCACCTACGTTTCGGTACTCAGACTCGAACCCGCGACCATCGGGTTACAAGTCCGACTCTCTAACCATTATATTAGAGAGCCGGAATCGATGTTTGTAATGTAAATCAGTGAGATCTTTATAACAGTATAGCAGATACTTAGATAAAATGCATATAAATATCAATACCTGCCAATAATGTCTTCGTAAGATGATATTTAAATGCTTAGTTTTATGATCAAAGCTCTGTAGTTTTAAAACATATAATGCAATACAATGATGATTGAGAGATGAACAAATAAACCTTCCTCAAAAGATGATGATCATATTTGATACATATGAACAATTTTTCAAAAAAAAAAAAAAAAAAGATTTATGGATTTACTTACATTTCACTAATCTTATATTGAATATATACTGTGCTTTTCTATTTGCTGTTCACTGTAAAATAAAAAAGTTGCTGCCTTAAATTAAGTACAATAAATTTGGATGTTTAAGTCATTTCAACTTAAATTACATTAAACTGAGTTAAATGAATATAATATAAGCAATTTTAAAAGTTTTAACTTATTTTGATGAGTTAAAGCAAAAACTTGTTGTTTTTACAGTATATGATAATGTAAATGTTAAACATTGAAACTCATTGAATGAAGATTATTGTCATTAATCAGACCGGGTTATCAAACATCTCTGAATGGTTTGTTTTATAGAAAACTATAGAGCTGTTCTGCAGATTCATCTCATCCTCCATGATTTTAACATGATTCCTGATATGATTTGGATTTTAATCTTGTAAAATGTCAGAATGTTTTGTTTGTTTGTGTATTGTTTATTGTGTGTGTTGTACTGTTTATAAACTAAGCTTCGCCAAAAATCATCCTTTGGGCTTAAAATAAACTTGACCTTGGATAATCAAATAAACTAATCTGCTTAATTCAAGTGTTCCCCTTGAAATATTACTTACAATATCAAAGTTTTCAAACATTTATTTTATAAAAATCAGTACAGATTTTACAGCAAAAAGCCATGTGAACCACGAGCTGAAGGAGGATGTTTTATTAGTTGTGTGGTTAAAAAAAATGTTTGAACCATTGCTGAACCTCAGGCAGTTTTGAAGAGTGTAATTCTTTTGCCACCAACAGAGAAGCAGATATAACTGTTCCCTTGATTTTGCACGTAGTAACCAGAGTTTCCTATAAAGCAGTGCCAGGTGAGCCCATGCTTTCTGTCAAATTCCTATAAGGAAAGACACAGTATTAATGTTCCACAAACTCACATCAACAAAAACACACTGTAAAAAAATGAATTGTAAAAAAATGGTCAATGACTGTCAGATACGGCTGCCAAACAAAAACCTTAAAATTAAAGTAAAATATTCTAATTCAAATAAAGTGCAAAAAGCTTTAACAGAAATTTTCTGCCAAACAAAGTCTGTAAAAAAAAAAGTAAAATATCTTAATTTAAATAAAGTGCAATATAACTGCTCTTACAGAAAAAACAGTTGTTTTACCAGTATTTACTGACTTGTTACTTATAAAACACTTTCACTATAAAATGTGAATATTTTGCATTTTAACCAGAAAGAGCACACATGAATGAATTAACACAACTATGTTACTGCTTCTGTAATAAAGAAACAAGCAGTATAACACCAATGTTTTCTGGCTTATGAGTGGCGCATAACAGATGCTGTTTGGGCTCAAACAGTGTGTGAAATGGCAAAGAACAGAACCAAGCCATTTAACACAAAAATTATGCTGCCTGACAATTTACATTTGCACGTCACATGTCGTAACAGAGTGAGATCAACAGTATGAAATTGACTGGTTTCAGGGAGAGACAGAGGAAACTTTAAGACACAATTAGATGTTTTGGACAGAAAATGTGTGTGCGCTTTCAGTGGAGCTAGCAGAAAAACAACTCCCGTTCTATCTGATAGCGGGCCAGTCTGTGCCTCACATATCACTTGTCAAGGCCAAAGAGAGATGGGGCTGTTTGTGAGAGACTGTGTTGGGGCAATGGATTGGGTTGAGAAAAATGACGGTGTAAGTTACAGTGAGAAGTTAGGAGCTTTCATGTTAGAATGCAGGGGTGAAATTAAGGTGGAGAGAATTGTAACACCAATTGAAAAAGAGAGTAAAGAAAATCATTGCATGTTAAATAATCGCACCTTAGACATACACCCTGCGTTGGCAGAGGTGTCTCCTAAATTGTGGGCTAAACATAAGTATGATGTGGGACTGATTAAGGAGTGTGAGCCAGTAGTAATCACTCCAAAATCTGACTATAGACCATGCCAACAGCAGTATCCGTTGATAAGAGAGGCAATACTGGGCATAACGGTAGTGTTTGAGTCACTATTGAAGGAGGGCATAATAAGACCATGTAATGACTCCAATCTTTCCTGCGAAAAAGATTGGGGACAAGGGTCAACCCACAGAGTGGCGTTTTGTCCAAGATTTGCAAGCAGTGAATGCAGCTGTCAGACAGAGAGCTCCTTACACAATACTGTCACAAATTCCACAAGATGCACAATTCTTTTCAGTGGTGGATTTGGCTAATGCTTATTTCAGTGTGCCAGTGGATAAAGACAGTGAGTTTTGGTTTGCATCCAATTTTAATGGTAAGGGGTACACATTTACCAGGCTGTGCCAGGGGGATTGTGAATCTCCCACAATCTGTAATGAGGCAATAAAAGATGCAGTGCTTCCCACACATAGACTTTACTTGGGCGGGCCGCGTTCTACAGGCTCGCGCAACAGCGCTTCAGACTGCTTCAAAGCTTGATTCTCAATCAACGAAAAGCACAGATTTATGCCAAGCAATTGCTAATGAACTCAAGTTGATGAATTATGACAATGTCCACTTTATGGCCTTTATATAATATGTTTTAGACGATTGTAAGAATCTGGAGGATCAGCCCGCAATTGTGTAGACATTTCAAAATAAGAGTCCCTGTGAATTTCGGGCTTGTTTATAATTAAAAGTCACAAGCTAAGTTTTTTTTTTTTTTTGTCCTTCTGGCATTATTGTTATTTTGGTTACACAATAAATTGTATTTAATTTGATTTCCATATAATTCATAGTAAATTATTGTAGTCTCCCCCACAGGAAGAAAAGACTAAGAACATTATTTGACACGTACTGTATATTATTCATTATATAAATTTTACCAGTAAAATCTGTGTCCCATTCACTGAGAGAGACACTATATGACAGCAAGGAGAACATAGGAAAAGGAGAACCATTTAAATGCTGTAATTTTGCATAATTTACAATGCATAATAATACATAATATTAGTATGTAATTAAATATAATAGTATGCTATGTAATTAAAATTAATTTAAATAAATAAAAATACTGTTAAAAAAAATCACACATTATTTGTTTCTCACATGTAATAGACCATTTTTTGTGCCGTGGGTAATAGGAGGATTTTTCACCTGGCTACCACCGCAAGTATATTTCAAACCTGTGGAAGCACTGAGATGTACCAAAAACCAGTCACAAAGAAACAAATGCTATCATTTTTGGGAATGTGCTCATATTGTAGAACATTTATTCCCAATTATGCAATTCTTGAACAGCCTTTGAGAGCCCTGACAGTGGGGAAAGGGCTGAGGTCATGTGACAAAATTGAATGGACAGGAGAGGCAGATGAATCTGTTGAGAATATGAAGGTTCAACTGTCTCAGGCTCCAACTTTGGGCCTACCTGTGCCAACAAAGCCTTTTGTTTCTTAAAGTCAGATGGGCGCCCAATACTAAATGCTCCTCTTGTAGCTGCTCTTTAGGAGGCCATTTTGCTGCCTGATAAGGTGGCCATCTGTAAGTGCGCAGCACATGTTAATGATGACAGTTTTGTCTCAACAGGAAACAGATCAGCCGACAGCGCGGCAGCGTCTGGCCAGACAAAAGAAAAGGAGTGTACGTTGTTATCTGAAAATAACAATGATGATTCTCCTTCTTTACAGAGCATGCAGACCTTTGCCTCAGGGGCAGAGAGGAACCAGTGGAAACAGGCCGGCTGTAAGCTGGAGGATGGAGTTTGGATGAGCTGTGATGGCAAGCCTTGCTTACCCCGAAATTTTTTTCATCATTATGCTTGAAGATGGATGGTGGCGCAAATTAAAGAGTTGTGGTTTACAAAAGGGTTCACAACATTTGCGGAACAAACACTGCTGTTTCAGTTGTGTTGACAAGCTGCCGGGGTTTATATGAACACTTTTAAAGAAGAACTGTCACTGGATAGACAGTAAATCAGCAGCAACTGAACTAGACTTTT
Organism: Ctenopharyngodon idella; assembly: GCF_019924925.1. NCBI lineage: Eukaryota > Metazoa > Chordata > Actinopteri > Cypriniformes > Xenocyprididae > Ctenopharyngodon > Ctenopharyngodon idella. The sequence goes on from NC_067227.1 coordinate 32,804,673, forward strand.
GAATGGACAGAAACTCAAAGAAACTGTTGCTCAGCTGAAGTCAGTTCAGTGTTGATTCAGTTCTGTTGTAAAGATCATCAGTCATTAAATTAGTTCATTTCATCTATAAAGCAGTTCTGCAAAAAAAAAAAAAAGAAGAAGAAAAGAAATGCCACCGTACAGCTCAGTACACCACTGATCTATGTGTTGAGCACGTAAAGCCACCTCTCAAACAGCTTGTACCAAATTGAGTTCTTTTTTCATGGTTTATTGCACTTAAACAGTCAAATATACACAAAATTATGAAAACAAATAATGATGTGCATGGATAAATTATTTATAAGCAACATTCTGTTAAAAAAAGAAAAAAAAGAAAAAAGAAAAGAACTGTCAATTTTGATTTCATGATGACTTTAATTTGGGGGGGAAATACCAAATCTACAAATTGACCTAAAACTGAAAAAAAAAAAAAATCAATATTTTTACAAAAATGTCATGGCTTTTGTATGACAATAACAAAGTTATTCTTACATTTACTACTAAAAATCAGTAAAGATTTCACAGCAGAAAGACACGTGAACCACAAGCTTAAATGTGTATTTTGATATTACTTTATTATATCTTCTGCATTTGGATTCATCTCTCCTTCGCCTCTGAGCTCGCTAGACAGAAGACCTGACCAACAACATGGAAACACAAGGGTTATGTATACATACAAGTTAACAACATAACAAATTATAAAGACACACCTCAGACAAATGAAACAAAAGAACTACAAAGAGAGCTACAAAACTAGATACAGGAAACAGGAAACTAGAAATACAACATAACAGTCCAAACAAACAGGGGACAAGTAACAGAAACATACATTTGTCCCCTTTATAATATCCTTGGCATACATCTCAGCGTGTTGAATTTGTACTGTTGGACCAACTGAATGTTGGCAAAATCCAGCATCATATACTCCTATGCGGCACATTTCAAAACAGAGTGACTGTCAGGCACGTCTGAAAGTGAGTTTTGATTAAGTAAATTCTATACATGTGCTGGCTCAAGCAACGAACTGTTTCAGATGGTTCAGTCCAATTCAAGATATTCACCAGTTCAAAAGAGCGATTCATTTGCGAACTGGGCATCAGTAGTTGGTAATCCATGGCACTATCCACTTGCCATACCCGGGAAGACTTGAAAATGCCACATTTCACTCATCATAGAAAAGAGGCAAGCGCAATGGTCAAACATGTCTGTGTACAGCACATTTAAATCGTAAACCAAAAGAAAAATATAGCTGCAAGCAGCGATGACGGGTCCAAGCCCCGGCACCACCGCCACCCTGGTGGCTTAAGGAAACCTGTGCATGGCGGGCAACATACAATCTTAATTTCATTTAAATCAAACAATGATTTTGCATCATATGAAACACTTCCTGTTTCTGTTTTTATGTCCTTAATTTAATCCCTCACCATGGCAACACTGTTCAAGATATCCTATAATCATTCGCAATTTAGCATCTTCAGTGTCTTTTGGTGGCGATAGCGTGAATCTCCTAGGAGGAGTACTTAAAAACTCAGAGCCTTATTATTCAAAAAAACCACATTCAAACCAAAATATCTGTCTTACTGTTGGTCGGAGCTAATGAATGTATATTACAAAGTTGTCCGGTTTAATGAGAGCAATATATGTACCGAGTTTGGTGACTGTAGGTAAGACTAACCCCCCAACTTTAGTCGCTATATATTGCTATAGAGCCGTTCATTTCTAAGGCTTTGCCCATCTCTACTGACCGACAACTTTGACGTTTGTGTTGAGTTTTGTGCAATTTGAAGTATGTTAAGGGCCTCAAAAACACCCAAGAATATTATAAAAGTTTGACATGTTGCCATGGCAACATTATTTAAGATATCAAGAATCCTTTTACAGGTGTACATCTGCCATGTTTTGACATTATACTGATGAAGTTTAAAGCAAATTGGGTAAAAATAAGAGGGTGATTTCAAAGCATTTTGAAAGTGACACTTCCTGCTGCCAGTTGGTGGTGCTATGACTTTGATTCACAATAGTCACATCCATGTGATCGGTCTCCTATAACGAACACACACAGCTGAAGTTTCATCAAAATCAGTTTATGTATGCAAAAGTTATAACTAATGCTCTGAACCAGTTTAAGGAACGAAAACGAAAACCGAAAACGAACGAAATTTTGACCGGAACATAACCAGAAACAGAAATTAAATCAAATTAAATCTTTCTGAACAGAAACGCTTATTTGAAATGGCCATTAACTGGTTAATAACTTTATTTTATTGTTCTGTTTAATATTTTGATTTGGAAGTCAACCAATCACGAAATCAAATAGTACAGCCTATGCAAATGTGACGCTGAAGCATCCAACGTGTGTGAAATGTCCGCGCTTAATCTCTAAAGTGAAATGCCCGTGCTGACGCGCTCAGGCTCAGCTGTCAAGTCATCATAGGTTAGGTAAGTCACAATGACAATGCCCTGGCATTAGTTTTTCCGATGATATATGTCACCAACCGTCTAACATTAGATCTACATTTAAGTGAAAATGAATGTCAAGTAATATGCAGCTTGTGTGTTTAGAAACCAGCGAAATTTGCAGGATAGTAGAACATGAGTTCACACAACATCACATCACGCACATGCAGTGCTTCTGTGAACGGAGAAAACAGAATAAAACTATACATAACATATATGTGTTACATCCACGCCTTCCCGGACTCCAGTTCCCACGATCCTCTTTGTATGCACACCTGAACTCACTTCCCTCATCAGCCTTCCCGCCATTTCCTGGATTCCCTGCACCTGTTGTCTTCGTCAGCACTCCGTTTAAGTGGGACTCACTCGCTGCACTCCTTTGTCAGTTCTATTGTTAGTGTAACATGTAATGTTGTATGTCTGCTCCTTCGCTCAGTAAATACACTTTATTTGTGGAAGTCCGTGTATTGCCTCATCTCTACTGCAACAACATGTAACAATATGGGGAAAAAAGTGAATGTTTAGTCTTACAGGCTATGTGAAATATATTTCACTTAAATAATTAGGTCTACTAACAAAACGAAAGAAAACGTGCTGAGTTTTGGTTTATTGTGGCACACTCCAAAGATCTATTAAAGTTTCCTTTAATAGGTCTTGAATTTTTTTCCGTTTTTAAGCCCTGGTTATAATGCCATAAATTCATTTCAACACCATGGCCAAACCGTTCAAGATATCAAAAATCTGCTTGCAATTTAGCATCCTCAATGTCTTGACTTCATGCTGACCGAGTTTGGTGGTGATCCGATGAATCCCCTAGGAGGAGTATATCAAATTCCAGAGCATATGTTTTTCAAACAACCCTAAATAGGCAAATTCCTGTTGGGCTGGACATACGAAAAGAGTACGAAAGTTGTGCGGCCCAATGAGATCTATAACTGTATAAAGTTTGGTTACTGTAGGTGAAAAGGGGTGTACTACAGAGCCCCTCAAAACAATCAATTAAAAGGGTGTGCCACAGAGCCAACTTGTGCCCAGCCCTGATGGCCAAAGATTCCAATGTGCGTGCAATGTTTCAATAGTTTTTGAGCATGTTATTTGATCCAAAAGTGCCATAAAGGTCGAAAAATTTTTTACCAATTTTGGTAAAAAATGGTAAAAATATGCCATTTTGCTTATACAGCAAAATGCCTCACCCGCTGAGATCCGTCTTGTTCAATTCGGAACCGCATACTTATACTATTTCTGCCATAGAAAATATGGTAAGAGTAGTATGCTAGTATTGTACACAGACAAAAATACACTATATTGCCAAAAGTATTGGGACACCCCTCCAAATCATTGAATTCAAGTGTTTCAATCACTTCCATGGCCACAGGTGTATAAATTCAAGCACCTAGGCATGCAGACTGCTTCTACAAGCATTTGTGAAAGAATGGGTCGCTCTCAGGAGCTCAGTGAATTCAAGCGTGGTACCGTGATAGGTTGCCACCTGTGCAATAAGACCATTCGTGAAATTTCCTCACTACTAAATATTCCACGGTCAACTGTTAGTGGTATTATAACAAACTGGAAGCAATTGGGAACAACAGAAAGTCAGCCACGAAGTGGTAGGCCACGTAAAATCACAGAGCGGGGTCAGCGCATGCTGAGGTGCACAGTGCGCAGAAGTCGCCAACTTTCTGCAGAGTCACTAGCTACAGACCTCCAAACTTCGTGTGTCCTTCAGATTAGCTCAAGAACAGTGTGTAGAGAGCTTCATGGAATGGGTTTCCATGGCCGAGCAGCTGCATCCAAGCCTTACATCACCAAGTGCAATGCAAAGCGTCAGATGCAGTGGTGTAAAGCACGCCGCCACTGGACTCTAGAGCAGTGGAGACGTGTTCTCTGGAGTAACGAATCACGCTTCTCTGTCTGGCAATCCGATGGACCAGTCTGGGTTTGGTGGTTGGCAGGAGAACAGTACTTGCCTGACGGCATTGTGCCAAGTGTAAAGTTTGGTGGAGGGGGGATTATGGTGTGGGGTTGTTTTTCAGGGGTTGGGCTTGGACCCTTAGTTCCAGTGAAAGGAACTCTTAATGCTGCAGCATACCAAGACATTTTGGACAATTTCATGCTCTCAACTTTGTGGGAACAGTTTGGGGATGGCCCCTTCCTGTTCCAACATGACTGCACACCAGTGCACAAAGCAAGGTCCATAAAGACATGGATGAACGAGTTTGGTGTGGAGGAACTTGACTGTCCTGACCTCAACCCAATAGAACACCTTTGGGATGAATTAGAGCAGAGACTGGGAGCCAGGCCTTCTCGCCAACATCACTGCCTGACCTCACAAATGCACTTCTAGAAGAATGGTCAAAAACTCCCATAAACACACTCCTAAAGCTTGTGGAAAGCCTTCCCAGATGATTTGAAGCTGTAATAGCTGCAAAGGGTGGGCCAAATTAAACCCTATGGATTATGAATGGGATGTCATTAAAGTTCACGTGCACGTAAAGGCAGGCGTCCCAAAACTTTTGGCAATATAGTATATCTTCCAAAAAAAATGACTTTACAAGTTGGGTGCTTGTACATAAAATAAAAACAAAGAAATAAACTTACCTTGAACACTGCCTTCTTTGGCACTCACAAATTTGGCAATTTGGAAGATATTCTGCAGGAAAAATGAGATATGTTAAAGAGAACCCAGCTGCTTTTTACAGCTCAGGTTTACTGTTAAATGCTGTAAATTTACTGAAAGTGCATAATTTATGGATCATTAGCTGTCAATTTACATTGCATTACATTACATTAACTGTTTATTGAAATAACTATTGTACTGAATGAAATTGGCTGTATTTTTACAGCAGTTAAAACCTTTCTTCAACTGTGTAAGACTTGAAGAGCAGGATGGCCACCTGACCCAGGTAGAAATAGATGAAATTTTTGGCCTCGTGAGTCACGTAGCTGCCAAAGTTCCTCCCAACAACGCAGTGCCATATGGGTTTGTACTTTCTGTCAAACTCCTGTTAAGTAATACATTTCATAATTCACTCGACTCACACCAAGGAAAAACAATTGTTAAATTGAATAACAAGTATTCTCCAGTCTTGTTTACAAGGACTCGATTACGCTTCTAAAGAAGAACTAGTCACTGGATTCGCCAATGTTTTCCAGCTTGCTGGCATTAAATATTTCATCTGAATAACATTCATATTCATCAATATTCATAGAAACATCAATGAACACAACTGTTAATCCTGCTTTGTTTGTTGAGTAATGTCTGTGAAATAATCAGTACTTGTTATTAGTGACTTTCTACCCTCTCTCAGCTGTCTCAGTAAATAAAAAGTGAAATAAACAAACACTGGAACATTTTTATGTACCTTCTTCATATAGGCAGCAATGTCTTTCTCGATGTTGTACTTCTCCAGCGCCTGCGTGGCGCACTCCACAGCGTCCTGCTGCATCTCCTCTGACATGTCCGCATTTTTGATCACGGCCTTTCTGTCAGACATGGTTGTTCTGTAGCCATAAACAGAGAGAGAGCCATTTCATGAGGAATGAATTAATTAAATAGGGCTCAATCTGGGAACGCTTCAGCGACACCCTCTTCAATCTGAAGTACACAGTAATTGCTACTAGCAGGCAGTGGTCTTGGACATACTGACAAGTACATGAGTAAAGTTCGATGGGACAAACTTTGATGTGTAGCTTGACAAAGCCATATGAATGAAAGTTTTATAAGCCTTAAATTTAGTGAAGTGAAAAAAAGAGAGAAACACATTTCCAGCATGAATTTGCATGTTTGGCTAGCATGTTATAACACATTGTTAGCATGAATTAGCATGTTGCTAACATGAACTAGCATGTTATACACTGCTAACATGAATTTGCATGTCGCTAGCATGATTTAGCATGTTGTTAGCATGAATTAGCATGTTGCTAGCATGATTTAACATGTTTCTAACGTTTTAATGCTACTAGCATGAATTGGCATGTTGTTAACATATTTTAACACATTGTTAGCATTAATTGGCATGTTGCTAACATGTTTTAACTTCTTGACAGCATGAATTAGCATGTTGCTAGCATGATTTAACATTTTGCTAACATGTTTTAACACATTACCGTGATGCGTGGTGACGACAACGCGCGGCTTCACCAATGAGGGCGCCCTAGTTGATGGTTAAAGAGCACACCAGTGCAGGAAGCGGGAGTTCTCTGGCACGCCACACATTCTCTTGTTGTTTGGTGGTTGACTCGCGTACTTGTTTTGCCCTGTACCATCTTTGTGTTAATCTTTGTTAGTTAAGTCTGTGTTCTTTGGTAAGTCAGTGTTAATGGCCCATTCGATCTTTTCTCTCTGGTGTTTTCTGTTTAGTAAGATTGGTTATATTTTGTTTATTTCTTTGATTTGGCACGGTCTCGTTCTTTTCTCTTTTCCCCGTTCTTTTGTGAATTATTTTTGGCTTGGTTAACGAATGTATATAATTGGTAAATTTATGTAAATAATTATATTTTGGATTAATTGGTATTGGTTTCACTATAATAAACAAAAATGTTGCTGACTTAATGGTGTGTACTTATTTTCCAGTACACGTTCAGTGTTTTAATGTTGCACCCTTGTTTTCCCTAGACAATAAAAAAAGGGTTTGTAACAGCTAACATTAATTCTAACATGCTAACATGTTCCTAGCATGATTTAAGATGTTGCTAACATGAATTGTTAGCATTAATTAGCATGTTGCTAGCATGAGTTAACATGTTTCTAGCATGTCCCAAGCTAGTTACTAGGCTTTGCTAGTGATATATAGTGGATGAAGTTTAAATACTCTATTAGAGTTATTGACCCCCTCAATGAAAGTGTATGGGACTTTTATGTAGCGTATGAATTATGGGTTATGATTTTTAATCTTCATTTTTAGGAAAACCATAAGTTGGATCAGTTAGAAAAGATAAGGTACACTAAGTCAGAACAGTCTGAAGGTCTAACCTGAGTTTTAAAGCTTTAGTAGAAGATACTGTTTAGGTTTTGGTTTAGAAGAAGAAGAAATATTTAAAGGGTTAGTTCACCCAAAAATGAAATTTCTATCATTAATTACTCACCCTCATGTCGTTCCACACCCGTAATACCTTCGTTCATCTTCAGAGCACAAATTAAGATATTTTTGATGAAATCCGATGGCTCAGTGAGGCCTGCATTGACAGCAAGATAATTTACACATTCAGATGCCCAGAAAGATACTAAAGACATAATTAAAACAGTTCATGTGACTACAGTGTTTCATCCTTAATGTTATGAAGCGGTGAGAATACTTTTTGTGCACAAAAAAACAACAACAAAATAATGACTTTATTCAACAATATCTAGTGATGGGCGATTTCAAAACACTGCTTCATGAAGCTTCGAACCTTTACGAATCTTTTGTTTCGAATCAGTGGTTCGGAGCGTGTATCAAACTGCCAAAGTCACGTGATTTCAGCAAACAAGGCTTCGTTACATCATAAGTGTTTCGAAATTTCGATGGTTCACCACTGGGGGGCGTGACTTTGGCAGTTTGATACACACTCCGAACCACTGATTCGAAACAAAAGATTCGTAAAGCTTCATGAAGCAGTGTTTTAAAATCACCCATCACTAGATATTTTTGAATAAAGGTGTTATTTTGCTTTTTGCTGCACAAAAAGTATTCTCGTCACTTCATAACATTAAGGTTGAACCACTGTAGTCACATGAACTGTTTTAACGTCATTCTGGATCTTGAGAGGTTCGGCGGCATTGCTGGCAATGCAGGCCTCACTGAGGCATCGGATTCCATCAAAAATATCTTAATTTGTGTTCTGAATATGAACGAAGGTCTTATGGGTGTGGAACAACATGAGGGTGAGTAATTAATGACAAAATTTTCATTTTGGGTGAACTAAATCTTTAAGCCAACATAGCTACAGCTGTGAATGCAGCATCGCACAAAAGCATAGCTTTCTCTTTGCATTGTCATTGTAGATGTACTCTATTTGCAGTCAGTTGCAAGTGTTTGATGAATTAAAAAATTCTGAGAGCACCTTAAATAATTTATAATAGATGAAAAATAAAAAATAAATCAAATGACTAAAGTATTTCCTACATGTGGCAGCTGACAAAGTCACCAAAAATTCTTGCTTTTCAAGTTTTTATATTGACTTTGACAATACAATGTTTTTATCTATTAAGCTCACCAATTAAAATGGAAGTTGAAATTAGTATGTTGTTTGAAATAAAAAATAAAGAACTAGTGTTGATTTTCTTGTTATGCTGCTGGGTGAAATAGATCAATTAAAATCTTCTTACCTTATTCCTGTAGCAAAAACAGAGAGTTATGATGTAGCTCAATGTAAGGTAGGTGTCTATTTAAGTTGACTCCTCTTACTCTTGTCTCTCATTGGCTGTCTTTTCCATGTATAATTACGCTTCAAATGCAATCAGATTTACAGGGTTTTTAAGAGCAGCTTGACTGGTAACATTCCTTCATGGAAAATGCCATGCAACAACGACACATGGGTTACATGGATATCTACAGGCATATCTTCTTTATTCTGAAGTATAACTTTGGGTAAAATATGAAAAATCCATAATAAATTTTGTATCAACAACAGATTTTAAAAAGGTAGTTTTTCTAACAAAATTTTTTTCTACCCTGCTTTCAAGTCTTCTATGCCCTTTTCTCATGAATAACAGCGTACTGCTGATCTTCTTATCTCTGATTACCCAACAAAAAGTTGGACCACGTTTCTGATCACCCAAAATGTTTCATTGTCTCTGACACATGAATAATTATGCAAGTTACTAAACACTGCTGACATATAGCTGTGAAACATAATATCCAGTGACCTTCACTAATGATTGATCTGAAAAGTTTATTATTGTTTGTTCATGTAATGAGTTTTTGTCAGACAAATCCTTTTGGCCTAAAATAGCTACATGGAGACCCCTGAGATTTTAAATAAAAGTAATCATCTAAAAGTAATCAAAAAGTAGTCAGAGTACATGAACTAAAACGAGTAATCTAGATTACGTTACTACGTCATGTAATTTGTAATCAGTAACAGATTTGCAAGAAATCTGCCCAGCACTAATTACAAACATGTTCTTTGCAGACATGTTTCAGAATAAATCTAGCTCTCTTATCAGAATAAATATTACCAATAACATTACATTTTTCGAACCTGCTCACTGACAGGCTTACTAGCTATTCATGAACTGTAATTCACTGTACTAGAAGAGGTAAAAGAGAGATAAACTGTTGCTGATATGTTACTGTCCTGTATATACATGACACTGCAAAAATATTATCAACTAAAAACAAAAGCCCTCTCATATCAGTAAGTGTCATGGCACAATAACATACTTGAACTGAATCCAAAACCAGCTGTATTATTCTGAGAACAAGCAAGATAAGATTTTTAACTTGTCAAAATCAAGGTGAGTAATGTGTGAATGACAGACGCCAGATCAGTGTCAGTGATAAAAACTATGATGAGAATCAGTTGTGATGTCAGCACTATTGGACAGACAATTCTGTTCACTGTATTCTCAGCTAAATCTGTAGCTATATCATCATATAAGAACAATTGATTATTCAGATGTATTCATTTGGAGAAAAAAAATAAGAACCAAACCAGACCTGAACTGATGTGTGGGAATTTTAATGCAAAACCCAAATTTTCTCACAGTCTTTTCTGTCATAATACGGCAGACTAATATCCAAATAAAAATATCCCAATAACATCATAATGGATCGTACAGACTTTAAATAACACAACCACCACACAATCACCATTCATATATGTTCAGTTGTCTTTCTTTCATACCAGTGAAGTATGTTGAAATAAAGACGTGTTTACTGCTATACCTCGACCATCTAATAGTCATTGTCACAGCATTACTCAGTCTCAGTTCACTCAAACATATTTCTGTAAGACAGACCTGGATTAAAACAACATTCATTAAAAGCACCATCAACTACTGTGATGTAGCTGATTTTTGACCTTCGAACTTTAAACACACACACACACACACACACCTCTCCCTAAATGTCTCTTCTAGTATTAAAATACACTACTATTACATATTTGACCATCACACACACACACAGTTTGAGGTTATAGTTTTGTCTCTCTCTGTTTCACTCGCTGCGGTCCTTCGGTTCCCTGTATTTCCACTGGATGTAGTCAAAGATGTCCTTCTCACTGTCCACCAGCAGAGGCTCTCCAGCCACACCTGTGTGAAACAGAGCGGTCATGTGACATCAGGTATTACAACTACAGTCTCGCTCATATGAAAGAACAGCAGCAAGTGAACTAGACTTTTGAATGGACAGAAACTCAAAGTCTGCACACATTTCTATACTGTGAAGTGTAACTGTGTGTCTCACCGGTGACTCCCAGTGGACGGATGGTGTACTCGTTGAGAGTGAAGCCCTTCTCCAGCGCGTGAGTCCTCATGTTCTTGTTGAAGATGTCACTGCCGGTGAAGTACAGCACACCGCAGAAATACTGATCCTTAGGAATGAGCCTGAAGAACCGGAGAGAGAGAAAGACATGAGGAATATACTGGAAAAACTAATTTGTGTCAGGAACATCCTAAATAATGAGTATGTACCTGATGTCAATACGGCGGTGAAGATACTCCTCCTCATCCTCCTCTTCTCTCTGCAGCTGACACACACCCTGAGGAAATCACACGTCTTATTTATTATTCATTCATTATTATTAGTCAAGTCAAGTCACCTTTATTTATATAGCGCTTTTTACAATGTAGATTGTGTCAAAGCAGCTTTACATTGATAACTGGTACATTATTTGGCTGCACAGCAGCTCTTAAAGAATAGTGTCAATGCAGGCAGATCAAAGCACTGTTGAATATCAAATGTCAAGTCAAATGTCAAGTGTCCCCAACTAAGCAAGCCAGAGGCGACAGCGGCAAGGAACCCAAACTCCATCAGGTGACATTAGGTGGCAAACAGGTGTTAAAATGGAGAAAAAAAACCTTGGGAGAAACCAGGCTTAGTCGGGGGGCCAGTTCTCCTCTGGCCAACAGTGCTTTGTTACAATTCAGGTTGCTATCATAAGTCCAATAGGATCGCAACATTAAAAGTATTTATTTCAGTTCCATCCAATTGAAGATCGTATTGAGGATCACGCCGGTATGGACGGTTGTTGAGGAACTGTGTCGTGGCTGTCGTGTCGATGAGGCCCTCACAGTGGATGATCTAGTTGACTCAATCTCTGCTGATACGTCAGGGCTGCGCTGTGGTCGTGTCAATTAAAGAGACACACTGAGACTCACCATAAACTTAGTGTCTCCTTTAGACAGCGTGTCGGTGATGAAGCCGATGGACTCCAGATGATCCACAACAGCATGAAGAAGCTTCGGCTGCAGGACAGAATCACAGCAGGAGTCACGAGAGAAAAAACCCTTCATACATTATATCTTAAAACGGTCCGTTACCTGTTTCTCAGACTGAGAGGTGTAGTCCGGATGGGTCAGCAGTATATCAATATCACCACTCGACTCGGCTCCTGAACATCAACAGATGCAGTTATGACACATTTAGATGATAACTGACGTCAAATATGTGGATCAGAAGGATCAATCACCTCTTCTGTAGCTGCCACAGATGGTGCCGATGTACTCGGGGTCCACCAGATCCAGTTCTTTGAGAATCAGAGCCTGAAACAATATTAATACGGTGAGAAATGTGCTTCAGTGATTCATGAAGATCAGTGAAAGAAACTCCAACCTCCATTTTCTGCATTTCTGCTCGAGGGATTCTCTTCTCAAACTCTTCAAAGTACCTTTAAGAGATGAAGAGAGGAATATAAAAATACCATCAATAAAGAACAGAATACATTCATGAGAAATACAGTTAATTCATAAATCAGATTAGATGTTTTCAATCTGGGGAGTTGAGAAAAATATAAAAATAAATAAATAAAAATCTAAATACATTGATTACAATACATTCAAAATTTATTAAAATAAAAAAGACTAAAATAAATAATTTGACTGAAATAAAAAAAAATATTCAAATAAATATAAAATTGATTAAAATAATGATTTAAATAATACATAATACAGAACTATAGTAAATAGAAAAAAAGTGTAATAACAATAGAAACTAAATATTTTTCACATAATATCGTACACATTTATAACATTCATTTTTCAAAGTCATAATTATGAGATAAAGTCAAAATTATGATATATTAGCTCATAATTATGAAATAAAATGTAAAAATTATGAGATTAAAAATCATAATTATGACTGTCATAATTATGATTTTTAATCTCATAATTAAAAAAGTAAAAATTAGAATACATTAACTCATTATTCAATAAAAAGTAAAAATTATGAAATTAAAGTCAAAATTATGATATATTAACTCATAATTATGATTATTAAATCATAATGAAGAAATAAACAGCCAAAAATTATGAGATTAAAAATCATAACAATTACATAGTCATAATTATGAGATAAAAAGTCAAAATGATGACATATTAACTCATAATTATGAAATGAACAGTGAAAATTATGAGAATACAAATCATAATTATTATATAGAGTCATAATTCTGAGAAAAAAGTCAAAATTATGAAATTAAAGATTATGATATATTAACTCATAATTATGATTATTAACTCATAAAGAAGAAATAAACAGCCAAAATGATCAGATTAAAAATCATAATTATTACAGTCATAAATTAGATAAAATTATGATATATTAACTCATAATTATTAAAAGAACAGTCAAAATTATGAGATTAAAAATCATAATTATTAAATAAAGTTATAATTATGAGATAAAAAGTTAAAATATGAGATTTGAGTCAAAATTATGACATATTAAATCATAATTATGAAATAAACAGTCAAAATTATTAGATTAAAAATCATAATTATTACATAAAGTCATAATTATGAGATGGAAAAAAGTCCAAAATATAATATATTAACTCATAATTATGAAATTTTAGGATGGGGGTTCCTCAGATGATTGTAAGATTCAAATCGAGTCTTACTTTAAGCCAATCTGCTGATGGTGGTTGAGTTTGTGTTCGATCTTCTTCAGATCTGAAACGTTAAATGAGAATTAAAACACACACATGATGTTAAATGAACACAATTCTGCAAACGACCGCATACAAACCTTCCAAGTTCCTGACGCCCTCGTCATAAAACTTCCTAGCCGCAGCAGGACTAAAATACAGAGAGAATGAGTGTGAATTGAGTTTCACACAACACTGAAGTTATCATGACCGTTCACTTGAAATAAAGAGCGCCGTACCCGATTCCAGTCACTCTGGTTAAGAAGTTGATGGAGGAGCTTGTGTCGTCATTACGAATCTACAGGACAAACAGACCACGAGCATGTCACAATCTATGGACCACATAAGTATAAATAGCACGGGTATATTTGTACAAAAATACATTGTATGGGTCAAAATGATTGATTTTTCTTTTATGCCAAAAATCATTAGGATATTAAGTAAAGATCATGTTCCATGAAGATATTTTGTAAATTTCCTATCATAAATATAACAAAAATGTATTTTTGTGAGTGGATATGCATTTCTATGGACTGCATTTGGACAACTTTAAAGGCGATTTTCTCAATATTTTGATTTTTTTGCACCCTCAGATTTCAGATATTCAAATAGTTGTATCTCGGCCAGATTTAAATAAAATTGACCCTTATGACTGGTTTTGTGTTCCATATGTATAATGATAGCAAAACTCTCTATGTGAAAGTGTTTGGTTTCATAAACAGGCCCATCTATAAAAACATGCACTTCTCAAATACCTTTTCCAGCTTACGCAGTTTTCCTGTTGCTAAAAACTCATCAATTTTCTCTGCTATCTTTGCACCAACTCCATCCTGAGAGGAAAAAAAGCAATTTTTCATAAAATCAAATGTCAACAAATAAGTATTACTTACTTTTCAGGACATTAACACTAGTAAAAACAGAGTCTGTACCAGTTTCTTTGCTTCTGTCCCACTTTTGATCTTCTGTGGGTATTTGGCGATCACAGACGCTGCTTTTCTGAACACAAAACACCAGACAGGGGATAAATATAGGTTACATACGTCATATGTTTAGTTATGACATTATATCTTACATTATTAGACACAGATTAATAAAACAAGATACAACTATCTTACCTGTAAGCATTGTATTTATGGATGGCTCTGTTGACATTTTTCTCATAATTGGCCAACTCTGAAACAAAAAAGACCATTAAGACTAAGAAGTTACATATACCTCAGTGTATAAGCTGCAAAATCATACTATAAAACGATATTTCACATTAGACATTTATCAAATAAACAAACAAAACAATCAGGAGAATCAGATGATGGCTGGCGAGCGAACAAGATTTAATGAATATAAACAACTTAAATACTAACTATAATAATTTTTTTTACATATATTATATTATATTATAATATAATAATAAATATAAACACGGTGTACTTTTTAGTGGAGCATTAATCTTGAAACTCTACCCTTGATAGCATGTATTAAATTGTAAAAAAACGGTGATCATTGATGTTTTATTTCCACTCAGGTGTAAAGCCAGGTCTAAAATCACTCTAAAGTGAAGTTTCATGTTTTAAACGGACTTTATATCAACAAAACTGATCTATTTCCATTCATTCAGCATTTAAAGGTCCAGTTAGCTTAGCCACATGCTAACCTGAGCTGTCACAACAAAACTCACCTATGAGGAAATCTGTGATCCCTTCGTTCAGAGTTTCTTGTGGCGCTTTTCGTTTGCTCATAGTTGAAAGCGATTTATAAAATGTATGAATAAATGTGTTTATTTTCACTTTGTACCATCTAAGACACAGCCGAGTCAGTGTTCAACACTGCAGGACAAAGCTTTAGCATTAGCACTGGAGCCACGCAAGATGGAGGGCGGGGCTTAGAGACACCCCTCCCGTTACGCATACGCAAACAGGCACGCCCACACTAGCCACAAAATGTACTTTTGGAAGCTCAAGTTACACAAATCTGAGTAGTACATAAATATCTGAATTTATCATTTAAGAAATATAGCATAAGAACACTTTGCAAGCAAAATATGTGAGTAAACGAAGGTTTTGAATGATCAAAAAATATATCTTTTGTAGTGTAATAATGCAATGACATTCATAAGTTTGATGCAAACATATTTGGGACACTTTATGGGTGTATTTATTTATCTGATGTACAAAGATCGTCATTATGAATTATGTGTAATGTGATATTACAATCAAAACAAGCACCACTGTCATAACGCAATACTAAAATTCATTTCAATGATGCATCAAAACTATTGAAAAGAAAGATTTGCTAATACCACACTAACAGCATTATGACTCATTTGAAGATCAGCACCTCGCCATAGTAGACATTCAACAACTGTTACTGTACATGGCAGCGGAAATACTTTTATTACAGTCTAAAAGTAAAATTCCCTCATTTACAAACAATTCTGAACTATCAAATCCACAGAATACTACGGAAACCAATTTTTCAATGAATCATGCTTTAGTAAATGAGAATTATGACATAAAATGTCAATTATTACATAAGAGGTCAAAATTCTGACATGCTAAATTGTAATTATGAGATAAACAGTAAAAATTATGAGATTAAAGTCATAATTATTACATAGTCAAAATTATAAGATAAAAAGTCAAAATTATGGTATATTAACTCATAATTATGAAATAAAGTCAAAGTTATAAGATAAAAAGTTAAAATTATGATATATTAACTCATAATTATAAAATAAAGTCAAAATTATAAGATAAATAGTCAAAATTATGGTATATTAACTCATAATTATGAAATAAAGTCAAAATTATAAGATAAAAAGTCAAAATTATGATATAGTAACTCATAATTATGAAATAAAGTAAAAATTATAAAATAAAAAGTCAAAATTATGAAATAAAAAGTAAAAATTATAAGATAAAAAGTAGAAATTATGATATAGTAACTCATAATTATTACATAAAGTCATAATTATGAGATAAAAAGGTCACAATTATGATATATTAACTCATAGTCAAAATTATGAGATTAAAAATCATATTACAGTCATAATTATGAGATAAAAAGTCAAAATTATGATATATTAACTCATAATTATGAAATAAAAAGTCAAAATTATAAGATAAAAAGTCAAAATTATAACTCATAATTATGAAATAAAGTCAAAATTATGAGATAAAAAGTCAAAATTGTGATATATTAACTAATTCAGTCAAAATTATGTGATTTAAAAAAATCACAATTATTCCGTAAAGTCATAATTATGAGATTTTAAAAAAATCTAAATAATGATATATTAATAACATTATATTATGATATATTAAAATGCCAAAAGTCAATTTACTTTTTAATCTCAAAGTTTAGATTTTTTTAACATCTCGTAATTTCTACTGTACTCTCATAATTTCAACGTTTTATCTCATAATTACGACTTTTTAATCTCATAAGTATTATTTACTAAAGCATGAATGCAGAACAATGTAATAGCAAAAAAAGAAATCAATGATTTCTCCCACTAATATGCGTAATATTTAGTCACAAATCTTTGTGTCAAGCATTCTCAGGAAACGGAAGAACTACTGCTCACTAATAAATACACAAACATAGCAGAAACAGCCTGATGCGAGTGTTCAAGAGTCGACTTTCACATAGACTTTGTCACGTGAGAAGATTTTGATGGCCTCCTCGACCTCCGAGAGCCGCTGATCGAGTCCGGCGCGTCGAGAGCGAAGGCTCAGAGTGTCGGCTTTCACCGGGAGAGACAGCAGCTCACTGACCAGAGACCTGTGAGCTACACACACACACACACACACATCAGAAATAATGACAAACTAAAGGTGAAACAGACGCTGCTGATGAAGACGTACTTTCTTTGAGGGACTGCAGGGTCTCCTGCCTCTCTCTTTCAGACATCTGCGTGTGTCCGGCAGGAATGGAGGGATCAGGAGTGTTTCTCCTCCTCTCCTCCTCTTCTTTTTTCCACTGCACCTTCCTCTGCTCCAGACTAACAAACAAAATGAGAGAATCCGGTCAATGTTCAACTCAAAACTATGCATTAGGTACGGTATGGTAGTGTAAATCAGCGACTCACTATTCTGGCACTTTGCCCTTGATGGCGCTGGGTGGGGTTTTATCTCTGAGGTTCTGTAAGGACTGAGATCTCCTCAGGTTCGTCTTCCTCGCAGCACGAGCGTTATGACTCACAAAGTCTACCGTGTGTCCTCTCACATGCATCTACACACACATAAACACGCCACAATGAGAGAGAAGTGAAGTGACGTGAAGGCCTGAGTATGGTAACCCATACTCATTTCCTGCCGGTATTGAGACTCGAACCTGTGAGACTCTCTAACCATTAGGCCACAACTGCT
Source organism: Ctenopharyngodon idella (assembly GCF_019924925.1). Taxonomy (NCBI): domain Eukaryota; kingdom Metazoa; phylum Chordata; class Actinopteri; order Cypriniformes; family Xenocyprididae; genus Ctenopharyngodon; species Ctenopharyngodon idella. Next base: position 32,822,585 of record NC_067227.1, read on the forward strand.
CCAAACATATTACAAACTCTCACGTCATACAGTAGAGGACTAATACAGTGTGTTTTATGTCTGAGGCTGATCTGAGTATGTACTTCAGTGTTGGAGTCTCCTGCAGCAGCTGTGGATGACGGTGACGGTCCGCTCTCTGAGCGGCGGAGCGGCGGTCGACCTCCAGCGCCACACTGCGAATGAGCCTTCAGGAAGTTCTGACATTCAGCTTTCTTCGAGGGGCTCATCTCCTGCACAGACACAGAGACGCAGCTTTAAAACCCTGTTTTAGTGCAACTGTTGACTGACAGGTACACAGGCAGCCCTTCACTGTTGTCTAGGGTGGATTAGTGCTTGTATTACGAGCACAAATAGTTTTCAAATGTGTCTGACAATCTCAAAGCGTTTTGGACCCTGATTGCATGTGTATTTTGCATCGTAGCATCAAACAAATCAGACAAAATTGATGTTAATAGTCAAGTGTGAACAGGGCCAGAAACACTTTATGAGGTGTAAAAGTGGCAAAATTGTCACAATCACAGTCGCTTTATTTACAGTTTTAGCAATGGAGTACTAAAAGAGTTTCCTTTATGAAATTATAGTGAAGACATTTATTACAAATATACAGTTTTAAATATCATTTATATACTATTATACTATCTTATTAATATTCTGAATTAGCTTTTATTATTATTTTTTCATTTTAAATTTAAGTAATGTTCTTATGTCCTTTTGTGTTTTTTTTAAATTCAAGTTTAATTGATTTTTTATTTCAGTTTTTGTTTTAGTAATTTCAGTACTTCAGCTTAAACTTATTTTATTTCAGTTAGTTGTCAGGGCAACATTTCTTGAGTTTCTTAAAGGATCAGTTCACTTCAGAATTCAAATTTCCTGATAATATTCTCACCCCCATGTCATCCAAGATGTTTATGTCTTTCTTTCTTCAGTTGGAAAGAAATGAAGGTTTTTGAGGAAAACATTCCAGGATTTTTCTCCATATAGTGGACTTCACTGGGGTTTAACGGGTTGAAGGTCCAAATGTCAGTTTCAGTGCAGCTTCAAAGAGCTCTACATGATCCCAGACGAGGAATAAGGGTCTTATCTAGAGAAACCATCGGCCATTTTCTAAACAAAATGAAAATGTATATACTTTTTAACCACAAATGCTCATCTTGCACTGCTCTGTGATGCTCCACGCATTACATAATCATGTTGGAAAGGTCACGTGATGTAGGCGGAAGTACTTCGGGTGGGGCGAAAAACTCCATCTCATTTTCTCCTCCAACTTCAAAATCGTCCATCATCGTTGTTTTACCTTTTTTTGTAAGGACGTTGGACTTAGTCTTTGCACGTTCGCTTTGTAAGCATTGGATCGGTACTTCTGCCTACGTCACGTGTGACCTTTCCAACGTGATTATGTAAACTAGTGCAAGACTCTTTTTTTTTTTAGAAAATGGCCAATGGTTTCTCTAGATAAGACTCTTATTCCTCGTCTGGGATCATGTAGAGCTCTTTGAAGCTGCACTGAAACTGACATTTGGACCTTCAACCCGTTGAACCCCAGTGAAGTCCACTATATGGAGAAAAATCCTGGAATGTTTTCCTCAAAAACCTTAATTTCTTTCCGACTGAAGAAAGAAAGACATAAACATCTTGGATGACATGGGGGTGAGTAAATTATCAGGAGATTTTCATTCTGAAGTGAACGAATCCTTCAAGCGTAAGTTTTTCATCATGTAAGTTTTATTTCAGCTTCATTTCAATGAACAAAAACAATTTGTAATAGTTTTAGTTTTAGTTAACAATAAGAATACTCTACAGTAGATATCTATAATACTGTATAAGGAAGAAAATTGCAAAAAAATAAATTAGGTATTCCATGTTTAGAGTCTGCAGATGTTTTGTTTCTCTGCAGCACTAATGAAAAATACCTCACTGCTACTACTGCACTTTGAAATTACCAGGGGAAGAAAGTGAAAATGTGATTTTCAACTCGCTCACCTGTAACTGGGCCATTACCCTGGAGGGGACGTCCTGATATTTTGGAGAGATCCAGAGTGCTTTAACCGGCACAGGTTTGGCATGTTCTCTCTGCGCCTCCAGCTCCCGAAACCGCTTTTGGACTTCACGGAGCTTGCGCACATTTTCTTTACCGAAGTCCCGTATGGCAGGCTCTGTCAAAGAACAACATGGAGGAGATTGAAATAACTAAGAGGAGAAGGCAGACTAAAAGAATGAGCAACATTCACTGTTTTTACTGTATTTTTGATCAAATAAATGCATCCTTGGTGAGCAGAAGAGAACCTTAATTTTGCCAAACTTTTGAATTTAAATGTATAATAAATCATTAGCTTTCTAGAAATTCAACATTCAAACATTAACTCAATTTTAGGGTGGCAGCAAAAATTCATTTACTTTCCTGATGTCAACAACATATATTCTGATCTTACTAGGTTTGGCTGGACTGGGGTTCAGCGCCACTCCCTCCAGCCTCAGCAGGTTTCCCACAACCCCCCTCTGTCCTCTCTCTAGGATGTGAACAGCGTTGGCACCGATGCGGGGTCGAGGGCTGGAGCGGGCGCTGTAGCACCCAGGGTAGAGCGCAGGGTCCGGAGCCAACGGGCCCTTCAGAAGAGGAGACGAGCCATTCTGAACGTTTCCCTCGAGCCGACCACGAGCTTCATCAGGACAACAGAGAGATCAAATGAACCATCGCACATGCAGAGCAGAGTGAACGTCACAGGCTCAGTCTTACCAGAGGATGGGCGTTTGTAATATTCTGGAAACAGCGTGGGGTCTGGAGGAATGGGACCAGAGATCGCTGACGGTCCTTCACACATACTGCTGCGGCTACAGGGGAATTTATGACAAGACTTATTATTCATCAAATGTGTGAAAACAAGTATATGCCAACAAATAAAACTGGAATACAAACTCGTTTCCCCTTATAAAGAAGAAGTTTATTCAAGTGTCCTATTAGTATACTTCTTTTAAACTAAAAATAAGACTTATTCTGACAGAAAGTGTAAGTATATTTGGCCAGTACTTGTACTCAATCATTTGACAGAGATATACTTAGAAGTAGGCTATAATTAAGCACTCTAAGTATACTTGGCTTTCAGTTGTGTTTACTCTTTTGATTGAGTAGCCTGTTAAATATTTTTTTGTTTGTTTATTTTGGCATCCAGTACAACAGATTTGTTTGAAAATGTTGATTTATAAAGAAAACAGATATGTTCCTAATTCTGAGTATGTGAATTTTTGTGTAGTCCACTGGTAGTGTGCATATGAATTTACTTAGGTACAGTTAAAGGTGTGTTTCAAGTATAAAAATGAATACCTAAATAGGAACATAGAAGTACTTGAATTGCAAAAATAATATATAAATAGTAAACTATATATATGGTGTTAAGTTCAAATTTCAAGTATACTTGCAGTATAAAACTACTAAACTAGTAGTTTACTGGGAGTAGACTTCAAAGTGTACTTTTATATAGTAAAAAATGTCCTACAAGTATTTAACTAGTAAACTATCATACCTATACGTTCACTTGTAGTATAGTTTTAGTGCAAATGAAAAATGTAGTTGTAAACTAGTGTATACTCCAAGTTTACTAATGTTTACTTCTTTACTACTGTAGTACACTAAAAAGTGGGCCAGTTTAGTACCAAGTAGTATTAAAATAGTACACTTACAAGCATACTACTAGTACATTTATATTAGTATATTTACTACTGCATGCAAAGAATACTTAAAAATATACTTGAACATTACTTAAGTGTACTTAATAAAAACTAACTTGAAGTATACTTATTTTTTTGAAAGTTTATAATTTGTCATCTTTTATTTTATTTTATTTTTCCATAGAGTGAAAAATAAACTAGTAAACTATAAATATATTAAGTTCACTTAAAGAAAACATACAAGTATACTTGCAGTATAAAACTACTAAACTACTAGTTTACTGAGAGTATACTTCAAAGTGTACTTTTATATACTACAAAAATGTGCTACAAGTATTTAACTATCAGTATACTTATAAGTTCACTTGTAGTAGGCTATAGTTTCAGCACAAATGAAAAATGTAGTTTGAGTATACTAGTGTATACTCAAAGTTTACTACTGTTTACAACTTTACTACTGTAGTACACTAAAAAGTGGGCCAGTTTAGCCCCAAGTATTCGTTTTGAAATAGTACACTTACAAGTATACTACTAGTACATTGATATTAGTATACTTACTACATAAAGTATACTTAAAAATATACTTGAACTTTACTTAATAAAATGAACTTGAAGTATACTTATTTTCTGAAAGGGTCATAATGCAGTTTGTATAAATAAAGAGTTTATAATTGATCTTTTATTTAAAATAAATTATATAAATTACTATCTTATTATATAGATTCCATTTATTATATATTTATACATTAATTATTTTATATTAATACCTGAATGCTCTTAATAATGCTCTTATCTAATGAGCAGCAGGTCAACAGGAGATTACCACACCAAAATAAACATGTATTCATTCATAACAGCTTATAGCAAGCAGGATTAATTTATATGATAATGTGCAAATTGCATTTTTACATATTTGATCACAGATTGTTGTCCTGCAGGAACTCTTACCGTTAGCTGATACACATAATACTCGATTCAGTCGCCATATTAATCTGTGTATGAACATTAACAGTATTATATATCATGAAATCGAGTTCCTGAAGAAACTTACCTTTAATAAAAACAGTCAGTTATTTGATAATTGTGCAGAAACAGCGCGGTATTAGATCTATTTTTCGGTTACACGCAGACTGATGACGCATTAACAACAAGCGCAAAGCTTCACCATGGCAACGTCTTAAAGAGACAGTAGCGGTTTTGTAACGTAAGCTTTTACTGCAAGACATTGTGCAACAAAATATTAATAAATACGCGAACAAGATTATTAGTTATTTTTATCAGTTTCATACTGCTGTTGACCGTCAATAACTATGTTTTAGATTTATGCTTATGGTCCCCATATTTTCAGCATCCGAGAAATTAAATGTGGACCCGATTCTAAAGGACTGTCTATCGATCCGTCCGGCTGTCTAAAGTGCACTAATTCATTCAGAGAGAAAGGTCAGGGTGCAAAATTCTGGGGGAAACAATAATATGTTTTCCTAGAGAAATAAGAGTGGCGAAATAAAGTTAAATATCATATACATTTACATGATCTAGGGAGAGAGGAAAACACTGCGCATGCGCGGTTCACGCGCCTCCGCTGCGTTCTCCTTCAGTGTGCCCTCTCGCGCTGTACAGTGAGTGCAGAAACACCGTCAGGCACATCGACACGGCAAAACACGGTAGGCTTTTATTAATTTGCTCTCAAAGCATGCTGCACTGAAACAGAAAAACACAAGTGTTCAAAGACTCCTTTGCATTCTTCCGAGAAATAATGAGCGCTGTTGTTATTTTGTACACACACGCGCATAAGACAGTTGATTCAGGGCCGCAGAGGCGTCATAACTCCATAATACTGATGATTATAAAATCGCTGTGTTACACACATTTACATTTTATTCCTAAAACATGCGTTCCCATACTAGACTATTACGCGCCTAATCTCTGTGGATTCATTATCTGAATAACGGACTGTGTTACGCGCGCGCGACCTTTGATGTAACATTCAGAAATTAAAAAATAAACCCGCGCGCTGAAGCAGCAAACACTGTAATTGATGCTGATCATTGATCTTTAAGATGTCAAGCTGCTCCCGTTATTCGTTATCTGGGCGTTGTGCGTGCGTGTGTCGCGTCAGTCATGCGCGGTGGTTATGCAGCCTTGAGAGCGACTTTCTTTCTTTGTGTGTTTGGTGTGTGCTGGGACGATACTGGGAATCAAAAACATGATCAAATCCACTAAAACAGCCTCAGAACGTCCATGTGTGTAAATGTGTGTGTGATGTTTGGCACACATTGAACTCATTGTGATTGTCCTCTGCCTCTGTCATTGTTTTCCTCTACATTATAAACAAGTTATTTTTGTTATTTAGGAGTTGTTAACATCTTAACGATTCTAATTAAATAATATAAAAAATTAAGATATTATTATGTTGGGCTAAAAGCTATGTTTAGGGCATTAAAAGGTCATTATGACATATAGAAATCACAGTAGCTCACTGAAGCATTAATTAGTTTCTTCTTTGGTGTGAGTAAAAAAACAAAACTGAATGTAAACATTACAGAATGGGGTTTAAAGCTGCTCAAATGAAACCGTAGCAGCTTTATGTTCTTTATGCGTAGCTTTCATAAAGAGTAGTATAATGGTGTGTATGCATGTGTGTTTGAGTGGTTTGTTACAGAATTATAGGGAAGGTGTCTAGTGTACAGATGATATTTTTACAGATATTTAGGGGTCAATGGCGTGACGGGTCGTTTTTTTTTTTTTGTCCAGAGGCCTTAATAATAATAAAAAGCAAAGATATGACATCCAAAGTATGTATGGTAGTACAACTAGATCTCTTTTATTGAATCCAATTATATTTTTTGACATATAAATGTATTTGAAAGATTTTGAAGCATCAAAAGGTCATTCGGTTTAACCGTCCAAAGGCCGATACAGCCATTTAATTTGTGATTAAAATATCTTAAAATGTAATAAATGTATATATTTTTTATTCTGGCATGATTTTATAACATCATATATCAGTGTGTAGAAGTCGTTGCTTTGTATTGAGAAAGAATGTCTGGAAAAATGAATTTCATTGATGTCATTTGGAATAACCAATATAAAGGGACCATTTTGGATCAAGTCATGTGGTCAATATCATGTGACAGGATGTGACATCATTCAGACACCTGCAAAGGACCACATGGTTATGAATCAAAGTAACTAACTCTCTTTTAACTATTTGAAAATGTCATGTTTTTTCATTCGGTACAACCGCTATAAAACATGGAAAATGTTGTAATATTTTAAAAACTTGTACTAAATATAAAATGTTTGATTGTCCTTTTGCTAGCTAGCTAGATATCAGCCTGTTAGCATTGTTTGAAAATATTGTCATTCGGTATAACCAAAATTTTGGTTAAACTAAATGACTTTTTTGGTGACAAATTTTGTCCATCTTGTAAAAAATGACAAAAACAGTGTTCATTGATTATAAAAACCACATGATCTCATTGTTAACACTTAATAAAACTTTGTTTTGTAACCAGGCCACTTTGGGGCACCATTGACTTCCATAGTAGGAAAAAAACTACTATGGAAGTCAATGGTGCCCCAAAACTGTTCAGTTTAACACATTCTTCAAAATATCTTCCTTTGTGTTCAACAGAACAAAGAAAATTATACAGGTTTGGAACAACTTGAGGGTGAGTAAATGATGACAGAATTTTCATTTTTGGGGTGAACTATCCCTTTAAATACACATTATAGCCAGAATATGATTGCATTATAAAGTTAAGCTCTTAACACAGCACACTTAAAGGGATAGTTCACCCAAAAATGAAAATTCTGTCACCATTTAGATCGCACTACACTTTTAGTTCCATTGACTTCCATTCACATGCATGCGAAAAAATAATATTTTTGCAGTAAAAACTAGTAAATTGTATATTTTTACATGTAAATACTATTTGTAATATGTTGAATTCATGTTTATAAAAAAGACGCTACAGAGTGTGAAGTCATATTACGTCCATTGCAGTGTCCGAAGACATTTTGCATGCTCAAAGTCTAGTGTGACCGCGGCTTTACTGCCTCTCGCCCTTTTGCTCCAGATTGTCATTGTGATTGTGTGTTTTTCCCATGAGCTGCACTCACTCTAATGGCCTCTGGCTGAGGATGTTCAGTGGATTTGTTCTTGATTGATGACTGTCTGGCACCAGGCTGAGACTGTGCGAGATGTGTTAGTAAATGATGAATAGCAGGTACAGCAGGTGGATTTTAAATAGGCCTTTAAAGCTGCTCTAATTTCTTGTTTGTTTTTTGATACAGCAGTGGTCCAATCAGCATGGATGAAACCACATGCAGCAGTTAGTATTCGGCTGGTCATGTGATCTCAACATGGCGACCCCCATGAGATCTAGAATAAAATGGCTTTTTTCGAACACTGATAAGAGTCGTCATCTCATGCATGCATTATTTTAAACAGATCTGATAAAAGTCCAATTTGTTGTTTCTTAAGAAAGAACTGACGATGCATCCTGGTGTCAAAGTAAAATATTTCCCATTTCATAACGCCTCGCGTCACATGAAGCAGTGGTGTCAGTTGAGTCTATTTTTAGAGTGTGTGTCTGGGGATCTGGGGGAGGGGGACACGCTTTGTAAAGATGCTGCCTCAGGGTCCCGTGATTCCCGTCACCTGCGATCTGCCCCTTTCCCAAGGGCAGATGTCACCGCAGGTTGCCATGGTGTCCCCCTCTGTCTGATCTCACTGACCCTCATTCTGTTATGTAGGGAGTCAGTGTGCCGTGGTTTATGGTGTGTGCTTGATTGTGATCTCTGATCCCAGATCATGTCTGAGAAAGGACATCAGCAGAAAGGAAGCAGTGAGACCTGCCATCACTGCAAGCCAAAGACATGCGGTGAGTGACGATAGAGAGGACGGGCCCCCAGATAGATAGATGGATAGATAGAGAGACAGGTGGATAGAAAGACAGGTAGGTAGATAGACAGACAGACAGATAGATTGTCAGATTGATAGACAGGCAGGTAGATAGATAGACAGGTAGAATGACAGATAGACAGGCAGGTAGATAGATAGACAGGTAGAATGACAGACAGACAGGTAGAAAGATGGATAGACAGGTATGTAGATAGACAGACAGGTAGGTAGGTAGATAGACAGGTAGGTAGGTAGATAGACAGACAGGTAGATAGACGGACAGATAGATAGACAGACAGACAGGTAGATAGACAGACTGGTAGGTAGGTAGATAGATAGACAGACAGACAGACAGATAGATAGATAGACAGGTAGGTAGACAGACAGACAGGTAGGTAGACAGACAGGTAGATAGACAGACTGGTAGGTAGGTAGATAGACAGACAGGTAGATAGACGAACAGATAGATAGACAGACAGACAGGTAGATAGACAGACAGATAGATAGACAGGTAGATAAACAGACAGATAGATAGACAGACAGATAGATAGACAGGTAGATAAACAGACAGACAGACAGGTAGATAGACAGGTAGGTAGACAGACAGGTAGATAGACAGGCAGACAGGTAGATTGAAAGACAGACAGGTAGATAGACAGACAGACAAGTAGATAGACAGACAGATAGATAGACAGGTAGGTAGACAGACAGATAGATAGAAAGATAGACAGACAAGTAGGTAGACAGACAGACAGACAGGTAGGTAGACAGACAGACAGGTAGATAGAAAGACAGACAGGTGGATAGACAGACAGACAAGTAGGTAGACAGACAGATAGATAGACAGGTAGGTAGACAGACAGACAGGTAGATAGAAAGACAGACAGGTGGATAGACAGACAGACAAGTAGGTAGACAGACAGGTAGATAGACAGACAGATAGATAGACAGGTAGGTAGACAGGTAGACAGACAGGTAGATAGAAAGACAGACAGGTGGATAGACAGACAGGTAGGTAGACAGACAGACAGGAAGATAGACAGACACGTAGATAGATAGACAGACAGGTGGATAGACAGACAGACAAGTAGGTAGACAGACAGATAGATAGACAGGTAGGTAGACAGACAGACAGGTAGACAGACAGGTAGATAGAAAGACAGACAGGTGGATAGACAGACAGACAGGTAGGTAGACAGACAGGTAGACAGACAGACAGGTAGACAGACAGACAGGAAGATAGACAGACACGTAAATAGACAGACAGATAGATAGACAGACAGACAGGTAGGTAGAATGACAGACAGGTAGATAGATAGACCGGTAGGTAGACAGACAGGTAGATAGATAGATAGATAGATAGATAGACAGACAGACAGACAGATAGATAGATAGATAGATAGATAGATAGATAGATAGATAGATAGATAGATAGATGACTCATCAATTATGATGTAAATACAACAAAATCACGTTTACAGTCATGTACTTACAATGCAAGTCTATGGGGCAAAATACTGTATAGCCACAACACTTTGTACATGTTAACATGATTATAGTGTGATAGAAATCACTTTACTAACCTTGTCTATGTCAGGAATTTCTTTCCAAATCCTCTCATGACCTCCAAAAGCTGGTAAACATGGTAATTTTGCACACTGCACAAGGACACCAGAGCTCTTCGCTCACAGGAATTTTGTGCAAAAGAATCAGTACAAGTATCAAAAATACAAGCTGTGCATTTTTGCTTTAAACCCACTTCAGTTGTACGTGCACCGCTGTAAACATGTTTTTTAAATGATTTTCTGTGGTAATAGACGATATACTGTGGAACTTGTAGTGAATCCAGAACTTTCCTTGTGTGTGTGAGCATAGAAACACACTGCTGTAGTTGACGGTAGTCTTACGCTGCTCATGCATCCTTTAGTGTAAGTGTGTGTTAACATGTGACATCAGCAGCTGATGCTTCTCACAGCAGTGCTGAAAATGGTAAGAGCAAACGTTGCACAACACCTGTACTAGCATGCTGCTTCCAGCGCTGTGACTGCTCCAGCCGCGTGTAGGAGACTCAACTGTTAGGAGGCGTGTGCTGCTGGTATTTGTAGACTGTTGTAAACATGTTGCACAACTTACGTGCACAATGTCACACGGCTGATGAGCTCCAAGCCACTCTAAAAACTCGGTCTAAAGTGTCTTCTTGTCTCTTTCTGTCCAGCAAACATGGCCGTCCCTCCTGCATACGCTGACCTCGGCAAATCTTCCAAAGATATCTTCAGCAAAGGATATGGTGAGTGAGTGACAAACACAAAGGATAGTTTGGAACACAAACCTATTGAGTATTAATGCAGTTAGACTTTTGCAGCTGCTCATTGTAACATGATATTAACACAACAGAATCAATACTGACCTTCTGACAGATGGATAGTGGGTTCATGTCAAGGGTTAAACGACAGGAAAGAGCTCTAGAAGGAATTGACCAACTTGTTTTCCTTCCAACTTGACATCCACATACATGAGGATGTTTTAAAAGGATCTTTATCATGCAGTCTGTAGAATTAGTTCAAATACTGATGTCTATACATTTGAGCATATAGATTAGATTGTATATGTTGCTCAAAAACATCAGTCATGATATTATAGATCAGCCAGGATTATATTTGATCATTTTAAGATGATTAACTTAATGCACTTAGTTGACTTAGATGTTTTTTATTCAATGCCAAAAGAACAAGAGGTATTGTACATAGTCACATAAGTACATTTAACATTTTAAGATTGTGAGAAGTCAGTAAGATTTGTTTTTGAAAGAACATAATACTTTTATTCATCAAGGACACATTAAATTGATCAAAAGTGACAGTAAAGATTCTATTTCAAATAAATGCTCTTCTTTTGGACTTTATATTTATCAAAGAATCATGAAAAATAAAATGTATCACAGTTTCCACAAAAATATGACTGTTTTCAACATTGATAATAATCATAAATGTTTCTTGAGCAGCAAATCATCATATTAGAATGATTTCTGAAGGATCATGTGACACTGAAGACTGGAGTAATGATGCTGAAAATTCAGCTTTGATCACTGGATATAAATTACATTTTACTATATATTCACATAGAAAACAGCTAATTAAAATTGTAATAATATTTCACAATTTTACTGTATTTTTGATCAAATAAATGCAGCCTTGGTGAGCAGAAGAGACTTCTTTCAAAAACATTAATAAATCTTACCAACTCTAAACCTTTGAATGGTAGTGTATGATGTGGATGTTTCACAGAATCACTTTTTAATTAAAAGAGACAAAACTTTTGGCTTATTTTCTCTCTCTCTGTTTCAGCCTTTGGAGTGGTTAAGCTGGACCTGAAGACCAAGTCTCAGAGTGGAGTTGTGAGTTGCTGTTTTTCTCTCTGTTTCTTCACTAACAAACTAAATACACACAAGTACTCATGGTTCATGAATGATGATCACTCGGTATCATGGTGTATGTCAAAGTATCATGGCTTTGCCATCTGATATCTTCACTGTGTGCTTTTATGTAAAAGTTATTTTCCTTGTCAATCTTGTTCACTAGATCACTTCAGAATTAAAATTTCCTGATAATTTACTCACCCTCATGTCATCCAAGATGTTCATGTCTTTCTTTCTTCAGTCGAAAAGAAATTAAGGTTTTTGAGAAACTAACATTCGAGGATTTTTCACTGGGGTTCAACGGGTTGAAGGTCAAAATTACAGTTTCAGTGCAGCTTCAAAGAGCTCTACATGATCCCAGACGAGGAATAAGAGTCTTATCTAGAGAAACAATCAGCCATTTTCTAAACAAAATGAAAAATTATATACTTTTTAACCACAAATGCTCGTCTTGCCCTGCTCTGTGATGCGCTACGCATTACATAATCACGTTGGAAAGGTCACGTGTGACGTAGGCTGAAGTACCGATCCAGTGTCTACAAAGCGAACGTGCAAAGACTAAGTCAAACGTCCTTTACAAAAAAAGGTAAAACAACAATGATGGACGATTTTAAAGTTGGAGGAGAAAATGACCTTTTCAACGTGACCTTTCCAACGTGATTACGTAATGCGTGGCGCATCACAGCCCAGACAGCAACATAGTGTGGCCCAGATCCGGCCCACATCTGGTCCGCATGTAGTCCACATCTGGGCCGACACTATGTTGCTGTCAGGGAGAGCAGTGCAAGACGAGCATTTGTGGTTAAAAAGTATATCATTTTTATTTTTTTTAGAAAATGGCCGATGGTTTCTCTAGATAAGACTCTTATTCCTCGTCTGGGATCATGTAGAGCTCTTTGAAGCTGCACTGAAACTGACATTTGGACCTTCAACCCGTTGAACCCCAGTGAAGTCCACTATAAGGAGAAAAATCCTGGAATGTTTTCCTCAAAAACCTTAATTTCTTTCCAACTGAAGAAAGAAAGACAAAAACATCTTGGATGACATGGGGGTGAGAATATTATCAGGAAATTTGAATTCTGAAGTGAACGCATCTTTAAACTTAGTTCATGTTTACTTGTGAACATCCTCTTCCTGTAAAGCAAACATCTTTCAGGCGTTCAGTGTGTTGATTCAGTGAGACTCGCAGATGTGTGTGTGTGTTTGTGGCTCCTGTATTTTTTAATTCCACATGAATCTGAATGATTGCATCTGTGTGTGTCTTTCCTAACCTGCTTCTTTCTGTCTTTCTTGCTTTCTTTATTGGATGCTGATGTCAGATGGTAAGACTGAGATGTTTTACAAGAGGATGTGAATTGGTTCAATAATGTTGAGAAGGTTTCATGTCTTGTTGCCAGTGCTATCTGTCTATCCATATAAGTTAACCGTGAAATGCACACCTTTTTAACACTACTTCCTGTTTACAAATGTCCATCAATAAAGGTAGACATCATATTATTATCCATGAATCCCTCCTCTTCCTTTCTCTCACAATTCAGCATCTCTCCCTATTGTTCTTCCTCTTTCCCTGCACCCTTTCACCTTTTGTTTTTCTTTCATTTCTCAGGAGTTTTCCACCGGCGGCTCCAGTAACACAGACACCGGAAAGGCGGCTGGAAACCTGGAGGTCAAGTACAAAGTGAAGGATCTGGGCTTGAGTTTGAACCAGAAGTGGAATACAGATAATATTCTGACAACCGAAGTGACTCTGGAAGATCAGGTGAGTCCAGGTCACCGTTTCTAACATATGCATAAACATTTTAAATAGATGTGTAATGCACTATTTGGTCTTGTTTCTGTGTAGCTGGCCCAAGGTCTGAAGCTGGGATTGGACACTTCGTTTGTGCCCAACACTGGGTATGTGAACTCTCGCAAACCACTTTGATTAATTAATTTATATTTTTTTATTCAACACTTCCCGTGTTAAAATTCATTCATTCCAATCCAGTGAAAAATGTATTACTCAGTAAACTGATCCCAGCATTCAACACTGTCATCCTTTCTCTATCTTCAGGAAGAAGAGCGCTAAGCTGAAGACGGGATATAAGCGTGATTTCATGAACGTGGGGTGTGATATAGATTTCGACCTGGCTGGTCCCACGGTTCATGCTGCAGCGGTTCTAGGTTATGAAGGATGGCTGGCCGGTTATCAGATGGCCTTTGACACGGCCAAGTCCAAACTCGCCCAGAACAACTTTGCTTTGGGCTACAAGGCGGGAGACTTCCAGCTACACACCAATGTGTGAGGAAACACTAGACCAACACTTCACATTCAAAACACCACTGATATATCATTATTTACTCACCTTCATATCCTTCCAAACCCAAATGACACAAAGAGGAGAAGTCAGGATGTCCAGACAGTGATCAAGGGCAGTCAATCTTCAAAATGACAACACCATAAAGATACATGCTAATAGGGATTAGGGAAGTGCTTAAACATGTTAAAGTCCTTATTATTAAAACATGATAAAAACAAGTCAAACTGTGCTAGCATCATGTTAACAACATATTAAATTGTGCTAACATCGCCTAGCTACATGCTAAAACGTGCTAAGAACATGCTAACATCATGCTAACGCCATGTTAACCATGTTAGCACAATGTCAAACATTAGCATCTTGCTCAAAACATGCTAGCAAAATGCCATTTGTGTTAGCATAATGCTAACAAGATGCTAATCGTGTTTACATTATGCTAACAACATGTTAATTTGTGCTTAATTCGGAAACGCATGCTATTACTCATACCTTTATCATATCTTTCTATGGCAAAAATAGTAAGAGTAGTATGCTAGTATGCAGTTCCGAACTCAGCACGTTAGCACTGTGCTCCAAAATGACTAAAAGTACCATTAAATTACCAGATACATGCTAATAGCGATTAGCTAAGTGTTAAAACATGTTAAAATCCTTATTATTAAAACATGATAAAACAAGTCACAATGTACTAACATCATTTAACAACATACTAAATCATGTTAGCGTTGCCTAGCTATGTGCTAAAACATGTTAAGAACATGTTAACATATTCTAGTGAAGCATTAAATATGCTAGCAGCATGCTAACGCCATGTTAACCATGTTAAACATTAGCATCGTGTTAATCATGGTAGCATAATGTTAACAACATGATAATCGTGTTAGCATGATGATAACAACATGATAATTGTGTTAGCATGATGCTAACAACATGCTAATTTTGTTAGCATTATGCTAACAGCATGCTAATTGTGTTAGTATTATGTTAACAACATGTTAATATTTGCTGAATTCGGAACCACATACTTAGTACTCGTACTACCTTTATATTTTTCTATGACAGAAATAGTAAGAGTAGTATGCTAGTATGAACTCAACACGTGTTAGCACCATGCTAGCAACATGTTAAATGTGTTAGTATCATTATAGCAACATGCTAATCATGTTAGCATCTTGTTAACACCTATATCCCTTTCAGAATATCATAGGCTGTGTTCAGATTGCAGGCAAATCAGATTAACCTTTATTTAACCAGGTAAGTCAATTGAGAACCAGTTTTCACTTACAATGACGACCTGTCACATGTCGTGTTAAAGGTGACGCAAAAGACAATTTGAAATCTGATTTGAGCAGCCAGACTAAGGGGCCGTTTACACGACGTTTTCAACTAAAAACGTTTTTATGCATTTTGGCCGCTAATTTACACGACAGTAGTGTTTTGTGCAAACGGTGACGTCATGCGTATAACAAGTTCATTCCATATGTGTGTAGCGTTTCTTCGCAAAGTGACATTGCCATCTACTGGCCTGTCAGCAGAATACAGCATTTTTAATCATTTTCGCGGATCAGTGTGAACGTGGATCATTTTGACAACGGTGTAGTCTGTACGTGAAAAATGCAAAGAAAAAACGTTTCTGTGTTTAGTACATCGTTGTACTAGTCTTCTGAAAGTAATTGTGTTCTTCTGTGTGCGTCATGTTGCAGTAATGATGGTACGGAGTTCGGCGGCTCCATCTATCAGAAGGTTAATGATCAGTTGGAGACGGCGGTGAATCTGGCCTGGACCGCAGGCAGTAACAACACACGCTTTGGCATCGCTGCTAAATACCAGCTAGACAAAGAGTCCTCCATCTCTGTGAGTCTACAGAACGCCATCCTGTTACTGTCCTTCTAAAACTGACAAATATTACTGACGCTTGATGCCAATGTGTGTCTCTCTTCAGGCCAAAGTGAATAACGCTAGTCTGGTTGGAGTAGGATACACACAGAGCCTCCGGCCAGGTAACCAAACACCTATGTGATTTAAAATCAGGCATTAAAGAGGCCATATTATGCCCTTTTATAAAGTCTTGATGTTGTTTTTGGGCTCTACTAGAATAGGTTAGCATGCATTATTTTCCCCATATTCCCCATTCTCCAAGCTCCTCTCTTCCCAGCCTGTCAGTAACGCTCTGTTTAGTTCCTGTCTCTATGAAGCCCCTCCTTCTGAAAAGCACAATGTGCTCTGATTGGTCGACTGGAGCAGTGTGTTGTGATTGGTCAAGTGCTTCGAGTGTGTTTGGGAAATGTCCCACCCCTTACCAATTTCAACACACTACTAACTAACTCAACCAGGTCCCGCCCCTTTATTCTGCGTATTAATTATTTAAATGAGGAATATTGTGACTTGTTTGTTCCTGGAAGAAAACTCAAGACTACAATGGAGGCGTTTCAGGGAGTTCATAAACCGTAACACTGATACAGAGAATAACTTCCGCTGGAGAACTTTTTCACGCTAAAACAGCAACATTACTAAAGAGAGTTGTAAAAAGCACAATTGGTCCTCTTTAAATCTTTAATAAGTGCCAATGAAGCATAATAATTGTCTTGTATCTTCTGCAGGTGTGAAGCTCACTCTATCTGCTCTGATCGACGCCAAGAACTTCAACGCCGGAGGACACAAGGTGGGCATGGGCTTCGAGCTGGAGGTGTAACGACGGACGGACGAAAGCAGAGAGGCATCAGTAGAAAGGAAAGAAACACCAGGGAGCTGACAGCACGACTTCTGCACCTGCAAACACACACTTTTCCCCTGTAATTCCTGATTAACTAATCTGGCCTCAAACCCTGTAGACCCTCAACTAATGAGAAACAGGATCATCAGTCACATGATTTCTGTCCACACCAATCCAAACTCACTATGTGACAACATATCAGCAATTATTAATGTTACACATGTGGCACCGTTTCTTTTGTTTTTAAATTGAACTAGCTAAGTATCCTGATGATTGTTTTTGGTTTCTGAACAGTCCTGATGTGTATGTTGTGCTCATAGTTCATGGGATTAATGGTACTCTCTGAATGTCAAGCCCCTCTCACTCACGTTTGTCCAGTTTCTTCATAACATTCATTGCCAAACGCATAATATTTTATCACACAAGTGGGTTGTCTATGTTTGTGGGCTGGAGTTATTAGAGGACGGTCCATTGACCTTCTCTGTATTTGTTTTTATTTCCATAAAAAAAAAACTGATTTATGTTAAAAGCAGAGGACTAGAAGAAGAAACTGGTGTTGTGGAACTCAATAAAGAGAAATACTGACTGAATGAACTTAATTCTCATTTGCTTTTTATCCTTTTTAGAAGTATTAAAAAATATTTAAAATTAAATTACACTAGAAAAACAAACAAAATGCTTGGATACATCATTTTATTTTATTTATTTTTTTTGTGTGTGTAAAAAAAACTGTACACCAGGGTTAGCATAGTAAACTAAAACCAAAATCATACAATAAACTAACTGAAATAAAATAAAATAAAAAAATATAAACATTTTATTTCAGCTACATTTATGATTTTCATTTAGTTTAACTTGATGTACTAAAATAAACTAAAATTGAAATTAATAAAAACTATATAAACAAATAAAAATGAAAAAACAATTACTTTAAAATAAAAAACAATACAAAATATTACAATTGTTTTTGTCAGCATATAAAAATAACTTCCTCAACTGAAGATGTACTTTGCATATTTCATAAAGCCCAAAGTATCGTTCACTTTTTACGCGTACGCGAGGGTCAGCATACAGTGCGTGACGCGAATTTCGTCATCAGAAGAGTACGCGCGTTTTTGTAGAAAGAAGAGTACCCGCCGGATTTTTACTTGTACGCGCAGGTCGCACATGCGCATTTAATTCAATTTTTTTTTTTTTTTTTTTTTTTGCAGCAATTAGTTTATCCACAAGGTGGCAACCGTGCCCTGGAGGCGTCGATTCAGAAGGTAGTCAAAGAAAAACTGCATAAACAGAATAAACAGCGACAATGGAGGCCTACATAGATGAAAGAGTGTGCGACGGGGTTAGAAAGTACCTTCATTTGTACAACTCTAGCATGAAAGAATACAAAGATGTGTACATGGGTTGCAACTCGTTGCGAGATTGCTCGAAACTGCGCATGCGTCGAACGCCTGCGTACGCGTACAAGTCGAACGACGTATGCTTTCCAAAGCTGTGCGTTCGACAGTGCGCGTACACTAGCGTACGCGTAAAAAAAAACGAAAAAAAGTATACCCAGGGCTTGAGTTCACACACTCATCTGGACAAGTTTATCTTCATGAACACAATAACAAACGTCCATATTTAAACATCATTGACACCTACATGAGTGATCAGTCCATCTAGTCACAGTGAGGTAATGACGAACTAGGGCAGATTTATGTTTACATTTACTCATTTAGTACAAACTTTTATCCAAAGCGACTTACAAATGAGGAACAGCACAAACAATATGTCATAGAGCCAATAATATTCACAGTACACAATTCAATGGGCACATGTGAAGAGGCGTTTGCATAGGCTGGAAAATAGTCAAGTATTTTGATACAAGAAACTTTGATTAAGAAATACATTTTTAAAAACTGTTTTTAAGGGTTTATAACCCTATTAAAAGTAAGAAAGGCATCCAGTGTGATTTCACAGTTGTTAATTGGCCAGCACACACTGCCTGCAGTATCGCGTTTCCTCCAGTTGGTGGCGGTACAGCATCATTTCTGTTTGCTTTTGAGGTAATGAGCCGTTTGACTGGCAGGTAACCGTGACATCAAGCCAGATCCTGCCCTCCATTCAGCCACTTCCACTCTCTCAGTATCTAAAGAGAAAAAGAGAAATGTAAGTGATCAGCATAATCTCCTAAACAGGTATTCTGGGGCAGATTCACAAAACATTCTTAAGAATAAAATTCTTCTGGACTGCCATTTTCTTAATAGTAAACAGTTAAAAAATATATATTTTCCAAAAATACTTCATAAGAATGTTATCTTCTTTCTTAAGATTGTTCTTAAAACAAAACTTGTTTAAAGAATTATTATTTTTTATAAAGAATTAATCATAAATACACCTTTACATCAGGATGACCTCCGACTTAAATCTTAAATCCTCAACTGTGATATGTTTTATGAATTTATTGAGTGGTTCAAATGAATTATTATGCAATTAGTCATTAAAATAGTACACTAGTTACATATAATAACTATTATAATTACTAGGGCTTCAGTACTCAGAGGTGACACCAATAATTGATAATGTCAACAATTATTGTCGTCGTTATGCGTGACGTGACTTTTTGCTGATTTTGAAATTCATTAGCAACTCGAATCAAGTAGTTATTTTTCTTAAAGTTCCCCTATTATGCTTTTTTCGGATATTATCTTTCATGTAGTTTGTACCTGTTTGTGAATGTAAAAAATCTGCAGTTTCAAAGATTAAAGTGCAGATAAATTGAGTTTTTGTCTCCCAAAAAGAAACTGCCTGAAACAAGTAGGTTTGTAACTCATTTGCATAATGCCAGCCTATTGTGTTCATTGGCTGAACAGCGTCTGCTTTGCCCCGCCCTAAAACACTGTAGTTGTATCTGAGACTGGAAGAGTTTGGTTTGTGTTGCCACTGTTTTCTGCTGCTAAAGCAAATCCACTTTGATGAGATTGATACTGTAAAACCAACGATGTTACTTTGGGTCGCTTCAACCCGCGGACATGAAAAACAACCCACGGCAACAGTGTTAAAGTAGACCAATTCCACGGGAAAACCAGCTGAAATTCAGATATGCTAATGGACATTTGGTTTCAGACCAATCACAACAGACTGGGCTATCTGACCAATCAGAGCAGAGGAGGCTCTCAGAAAGGCGGGGTTTAGAGAGACCGAATCTTCGAACAAACCGTTTCAGACACCGTGAGAAAAGAGCTGATGCTGCAGTGGATATTATGAGAAAATTAAAGTGTTTTTGACCTTGGATGCATGTAAACCTATTGTAGGATACTTTAAAATAGCATAATATGGGCACTTTAAGAAGATTTTCAAGCCCACTGATTACCTGCATGCTGGTCTCTGTTTCCTGAATGGTGTCTTGCACTAAACTCTGCAGGCGGTTCTCAAACATCTTGCTCTCCTCAATCACAAGCTGAGACTCGTCTCTGAACACACACAAGAGAGAAACGCTCATGATGGAAACATGCAAATGAATGCAAATGTGTCTCACACACTGGCTCTGGACTCACGTCTGCGGTATGTCGGACGAGTTGCTGGGATGTGACGGCCTGTGAGACATCAGCGGGTGTCCGGGGGCCGGTGGAGTCCGTCCTCCATCTGGACTGCCACTCACAGGACTACGAACCTTACTCTAAAACACACAAACTCAAATCAAGCATCCAGCACAGTGTGATATGTTGTATGCTGCGTATTTTGGCCATCTGGGTTTTCTATGTACGCAGAAATTGTTTACATAATATACACTAGTATGAGTAGTATGCATACACAGGCTACTTTAAGCAGGTTCCACAGCTCCTTCTGTCTCTTCTCCTGCAGGTGCAGCAGTCGATTCTCGCTCCGGGCCATCGCACTCACCATCCCCTCCACACGCGGCAGCAGCTCCAGCACTCTCTGACGGCACACCATCGTCTTACTGCACACACATACATACGATTTTAACTTTATTTTTATACATTTAAATGAAATATTACAAACAAGTCATTCTTAGACAGTGACAGTATGCAGGATAGAGCAAAGACAATACGAAGAAAACACAAAAAAACATGCTGAAATGATCAAGTAAAAGGGACGGAAGAGGGAACGGGTCCAAATAACATACTAATTAGATACAGATACAGATTGCTTCAAAGCATCTTAAAGGGACAGTTCACCCAAAAACGATAATTCTGTCATCATTTACTCACCCTCCAGTTGGGTAAATGTAAACCTGTGAATTTATTTCTACTGCTGAACACAGAAGAAGATATTTTGTAGAATATGGGTAACCAAACAGCTGATGGGCCCCCAATGACTTACATAGTTTGAAGAAAAAAAAAAATACTATGGAAGTCAATGGGGGCCTATCAACTGTTTGGTTACCGACATTCTTTAAAATATCTTCTTTTGCGTTCAGCAGAAGAAAGAAATTCATACAGGTTTGGAACAACTTTAGGGTGAGTAAATGATGACAGAATTTTCGTTTTGGGGTGAACTATCCCTTTAAGATGCTTTGAATTTTTTATTATTTTTTTTTATGTCATATCTGATGCTATGGCTTATCATCACTACATCCCAATTTCAGATTCAATCTCATATTTACACCGCACAATGAATATCTTCTTATTAACACCGTGTTTATACTTTGTTGGTCATTATGAAATGATTCGCGAGAGTCTTGAGTGGATTCTGACTAACTTAAGCGCCTCTGATTGGCACGATGTAAATGGAAACCGTTGACGCTTTGACACAAATATGCGCGGGAGGATTTAAAATCAGCCATCTATCAATGGGTACCGAATTGAGGTAGTTTTTTACAATTTCAGTATCGACTTTGTAGCGAAATATAAGTGCTTTTGACAGTTTTATTGGCCACTGCGTTCTGGATAAAATGTTCTCCACTTATAAAAAAAAAAAAAAAAAACGTAAATGAAAACCGTCGACGCTCTTCACACAAATATGTGCGGGAGGGATCAGCAGGTAACGAATTGAGGTAATATTTTTACACAAATATTATAGACTTTGTATCGAAATGATTTGTTTTTTGTATTTGTTTTCAAGTTGTTTTTAACAGTTTCATTGACCACTGCGTTCTCGCGCTCAACAGACATGTTTGTGATTGGATAAAATGTTCTCCCACTTAAAAAAAAAAACACAATAGCTGCGTCTCATTTCCTCCGGAGGTCGCATTTGAAGGCTGCATACGTCATCAAGGATTTAATTAAAGTAACCGTAATAAAATTGATTGTTATTCCTCGTGAGGTGTAAAATACTGTAATTTCTTTCTTACATTGCAATCTAACAGTTACTTTTCTCAAATGAGACTGCCTCGATGACGTATGCAGCCTTCAAATGCGACCTCCGGAGGACTCAGCCTTCGAAATGAGACGCAGTTGATGTAAATGGAAACCGTTGAGCTCTTCACAGAGCGCGCACAAATATACGCGGGAGGGTTTAAACTCAGCCATCTACCAGCGGGAGTATTTGAGGCAATATTTTTACAATTTTATCGGCTTTGTATCGATTGGATAAAATGTTCTCCGCTTCAGAAAAAAAAATATATAAATGGAAACCGTTGCCGCTCGTCATCGAGCTAGCCCGTCTATATGGTACCGAACTGAGTTGGTATATTTACAATTCCAGAATCGACTTTGTACCAAAATAAAGGTGCTTTTGACAACCCTACTACCTAGAAGAAATTGTAAAGCACCACTGATGTTCTCCTGACGTGAAGTTAACCAAAAGGTAGGAAGCAATACTTAATCAAATCAAATGTGTTATTCATTGTGAAGATAATAATCCCAGAAAATACTGAAAACTGATTACATTTTTTTTGAAAAGTGAACTATTTAATCATATTTTTGTGTACTATAATTTTTTGGCTTATCAGAGCTAGTTTTTAAACATGCTAAGAGACAGCAAACATGAAACTAGGGATTGGAACAGAGCTCATATATCACAACCGTCAATCAATACAAGGATGTTGTGTCTGCAGAGAAGCTTGTAATTAAATGTCTCACAGAAACAGACCTCAGGTGTGTGTAAAAGTCCCGTAACTTCCTCTCGTAGAACTGTATGGCTTGAACCACCAGTTTGATCACTTCCTGACAGTCGCCATTACTGCGCTGCTCTGGAGACAGTAAAGAGACTGTCAGATCACATGACCGAGCGGCTCATCCGGACAAAGTCTGAGGATGTTGACAACATGTAGCTTACCTCTGGGTTTCTCTCTCAGCTTACGGAAGAGCTCCATTGCCTTCACTTCACTACAAAACACAACACAGGTGAGTGGGAGCGTATGAACACACTCATGGTATTTTAGGGAGTCAGAAACATAGGCTTACATCAGTCTGACGGGAAACAAGTCATGTTTATGATGCATCAAACTACAGTGTTTTTTCTTCTGGAGTGTGAGCTCCATATTCTCACTGTATCTTACTATATGAGCCATAAAAGCCTGATGTATCAAATACGATACAAAACATAAAACACATATGCAAACATTTTTGGGTGGGATTTTTGTCTATAGGCTGAATAAACACTTCCATCTGAAAAAATTATTATTGCTTATGTTAGAGTAAACCAGATCCACAAACACATCTGTATAGTCTGACAAGTATACATGACCATAAATGTCATAATAATACTAATATTTGTTAAAACTAATATTAATATAGATATTATTAATACTAATATTTATTAATTTGTTTATTATTTAAACTGATAATACTGGCTGCCTCACACCAATCGTTATGTCATCAGTATGACTACATGAGACTGGTATGAGTGTGTGTGTTGGTTTACAGGGTCTCTAAAGCCTCTCCACTCCTCCACGGCTGTCTCTGGAGTTCAACGATATCAGTTTGAAGGGTCATCATCTCCTCCTCCAGTTTAATTACGTCTTCCGTCTGATGCACACACAAAAATTACATCACTAAAACACACGGGTAACAACCACACAAACATTCGCTCTGATGGTAAATATGTAGGGGTGTGTGACGATACTCTTATCTCACGAGATGATATTGGGTTCACGAGAACGAGACGATATTTTTAAGAAACACTATATAAGAAATCTTAAATGACAAAATATGACTGGAAAAAGTCTTTTATTAGACTGAAATAATAATAAAAATAGACCTAAGAGAACAACAGCCTTTAAAATACATATATAACAACAACAAGGTAATAATAATTGGCTTAAATAAAGTAGTAAAAGCAAGTAATTTTATGGTTTTATTGAACAACACTGTTATAATACATAATGTAATATACATGATATTATAAACAATCAACGTATGCACATATATTATAAATAAATAATGGAGATATAATTTGAAGTTTTATTAAGTGTTAACAATGAAATTGTGTTTTTTTTTGTTTTTTTTTAATAATCAATTAACACTGCTTTTGTCATTTTTTACAAGATGGACAAAATTTGTTACCAAAAAAGTAATTCGGTTTAACCAAAATTTCGGTTATACTTTTGGTTATACTAAATGACGATATTTTCAAACAATGCTAACAGGCTGATATCTAGCTAGCTATCAAAAGGACAATCAAACATTTTATATTTAGTACAAGTTTTTAAAATATTACAGCATTTTCCATGTTTTATAGCGGTTGTACCGAATGACCTGATGTTTCGGAACAAGTCAGATCAGATCAAGTGAAAACATGAATTTTTCAAATAGTTAAAAGAGAGTTAGTTACTTTGCTTCACGACCATGTGGTCCTTTGCAGGTGTCTGAATGATGTCACATCCTGTCACATGATATTGACCACATGACTTGATCCAAAGTGGTCCCTTTATATTGGTTACTCCGAATGACATCAGTGAAATTAATTTTTCCGGACATTCTTTCTCATAACAAAGCAACGACTTCTACACATAATTTTAATACCATTTTGCACTATGTTGATATATGATGTTATAAAATCATGCCAGAATAAAAAATATATACATTTATTACATTTTAAGATATTTTAATCACAAATTATTTGGCTGTATTGGAGTCCAGTTAAATCAAATGACCTTTTGACACTTTAAAATCTTTAAAATCCCTTTATATGTAGAAAAATATAATTAAAACCTTTTGGATTCAATAAAAGAGATCTAGTTGTACTTCCTTACATACTTCGGATGTCATATCCTTTTTAAACTTTTTAAACTTTTATTTTGAAATCGCAATGAACAACAGTTTGCATATTTAGAAACATACTGATGTATTCTCCTGTGTTAGTGTAGGTTTATAAATGATAGCACTATGCTATATTATGATTTTTAAACTGTTTTAATATATCATGCAGCCTTAGAAAAACTATCTAATAATGCGGTTCATGGATTCTCAAATCGCAAGACAGCTTTTCACCTCGTCGAGAAATATTGTCACGTTTTAATAACGCAAGATCTCGTGGCATGAGATCTCGTCACACCCCTACAAATATAACATTAAATACCGTACCTGTCCACAGTCGAGGGCAGTTTGCTCCATTTCTCTCCAGACACTCAATAATTTTTCAGAAGCTGGAAAACATGATCATTCAGAAAGTAATGCTAAAAACAACTGAGTGTCGGTTTGAGTACAATAATATTTCATTCTGAAGGTGTGTCATACCGATCCCCGTTGCTCTCTGCTCCTGGTATTTGTCAATGTCGATGTGCAGACTAGTGCTGAAAAACTCCAGCGTGGCTTTTAGCCTCTGGTGCATCGACACCATCTCGTTCTTCTGCTTCGACAATGTGCCGTTATGTCTGAGGAGACTCATGCTGGAACAGAGAGAGTGAACGAGTCATTTACAGCCTCTCTCATCAGCATTAGCTCTTACAGATCGCTTCCCATCTTACATGGCGACTTTCTGGCCTTGCTGCAGCCTCTGCCAGTCTTCCTTCAGCGCGCGGATGGTGTGCCACGCTTGACCCCACGTGCGTCTCTGGGAGCTGTAGGGCAGCGAGCGTTTGGGCTCATTCTCTACATCACAAAAGACAGATTAGTGAGATGTAGACATTACCGGTGATGCACAGTATAGTGGGCACTTTAAAATACTGTAAATTATTCTATATAATTTAATTATTACGAATTGTTTAGATTTTAGAATGCTTCTTTTCCATCAACAGGTTAAATTTAACAACACACCGTGTTTGCATCTTAAAAGAGGCATGTACACTTTGATGTAAACAACCACAACACGGACAAGAAGCATGGCGGAACGAGTGTTCAGCTGAATGAAAATGCAGATTCACTCTCTGACAGTAGGTGGCGCTTGTAGAAAGGCAAAAATAATGCAGTTGTATCAGTTACCCGGTTAACTTTCTGTTTGTAACTCGCTTGTCATGGAGAAGAAAGGAAGTCAAACAGTATTTACATGTTTTCAAACAGCTGTTCAGATTATTAATACTTGAAGACAAAAACATTTTTACATTTTAATTAGGGATGCACCGATATGAAAATTTTGTCCGATGACCGATAATTCTTCATATTTTAAAGCCAATAACCGATAAATCTAAATTCACATCATTCTTTTACAGTAGTGTAATTTTTTGTAGCCTATATGACAGACTTGCACTGCAAATATTGCACTTAACTGTATTTATTTATACCGATATGGTGGTCGATATATCATGCATCCGTAATTTGAATCTGGACTAAAACCGATATCTGAACCGATATTCTTTATTATAGTTCTTCTGCACTTTAATGTTTGAAACATTTGTTTACTTTATACATTTTTGATATTTTATTGCATTTAAATGTTTCAAGGTTTTTGTTATATGGGGAAAAAGTTATTAATCTTGTTTTTAAAAGGACAGCACGTACGTGTCTGTCAATATAGTGATGAAGTCTTAGTCTTTAGCCTACTGAGGTGAATGAAGGCAAGAAATGAACAGTAACTCACGGACGAATCGAACATTCTCAGGTAGGACACGTGGCGTAAACTGAGGCTCGTAGCTGCAGCACGAACGGTCAAACAGGAAAACAAGCGGCTCATCTGTGCGCCGAGCGTCCATCAACTAAAAAACACAACACAATCAGGCTAAACTGGGTTAACACAACTGGATTGAATTTCAAACATAAGGTTTCAAACGTACGCTATAATCGATTGCACACTGCATGACGCTGTTATGCGGCTCAAGGGCAAGTCCCGCCTCCAGCAGCAGCTCCTGATTGGCCGGAGGAATGCGAGCATCCTGTGCGATTCGCTCCTGCAGGGACGCCACGTCTTCCTGCTGCTGCACGGAGTAGGTGAATATTTCAGCAGAGGTCATGTTGAGTACGTGGACCAGCTGAGAAGAGAGAGACAATCAATTGAGATATATTTAATCATGATACTGTGAACCAGGGGTGGCATAAAGGGGATAATTAGGATGATTTCCCTCCGCCCCCAAACCAAGGCCAAAAAAATTCGAAACTGAACAATGTTGACCAAGTATTTGAAAGTTGAGCAGTGAGCTCATTGGCTACTGATACAGCAGGAACCAATCAGCAGTGCCCTATAGAGAATGATGTGATCAGCCTGCGCCATCTAGAGTTTCATGACAGAACTTTTGTATTTAAAGGCTTAGTTCACCCAAAAGTGAAAATTATCTAATGATTTACTCACCCTCAAGCCATCCTAGGTGTATGTGACTCTCTTCTTTCAGTCAAACACAATCAAAGATATATTTAAAAATATCCTGGCTCTTCCAAGCTTTATAATGGCGTGGCCCAATTTTGAAGCAAAAAAAAAAAAAAAGAGCATCCATCCATCGTAAAAGTAATCCACACGGCCCCAGGGGGTTAATAAAGGCCTTCTAAAGCAAAGCAATGAGTTTTTGTAAAAAAAAAATATTATTATTAACTATAATAACTAGATTCCGGCAGACGGCCCCCCATTCACTACCATTATAAAGCTTGGAAGACCCAGGATATTTTTAAATATATCTCTGATTGTGTTCATCTGAAAGAAGAAAGTCATATACACCTTGAATGGCTTGAGGACAAGTAAATCATGAGGTAATTTTCATTTTTGAGTGAACTATCCCTTTAATCAGGGTGCCCAGAAACCCCAGTGGCGCCCCTGCTGTGATCATTTCCATCATCGAGAGCTTCGGCCTACCTTTAGATTCAGAATACGGCGTAATTCATCAAAGCAGAAACAGGAACTTTTCGGAGAGTCTTTTCCACCCTCTGGACTGGTTTCTTTACTGTCCTCCTCCGGATCTTTGACCCCCTCTTGACTGTCTTTGCTCTGCTGTCTTAAATCTTTGCCTCGCTCTTTTGGTGACCATCTCAGCATCATTTGTAGCCAACTCTCCAGCTTACCAGCTAACAGTCTGAAACACATATTTATGGTTAGATTAACCACTCTAGCTACATATTCCCTCTGAATTAGTGTTGTCAAAAGTACTGTACTGTATTGTGTTTTGCGAATCGCGATCTGGTCACCCGATTATCAGAGAATTTAACAATGTTCCATTAGTTATTCCACTGAACATAGAATCTCTGTTTCTTTTCCCAAATCTTCACTCAGGGGATTATAAACGTTTCTTCCTTTCGTTCGCTTTTAGGCCTATTATAGGCTATTCGCATTCTTGACTGTGGTAAAGTAGAAAAAACACTGTAGGACAGAAACCTTTTTGCTTGCACATCAATTTCTATTTAACTCAGTTTGTGCTTGTTATTAGACTTTATAAGGCGGGTCAAGTTTATTTGTATAGCACATTTCACACACGCCGGTGATTTTTACTTTTGCTTTCCCTGGCAGCGCTAAATCAAATATAGCCTGAATGTCTTACCCCTGCAGAGGATAAAACTCGCTCTTCAGACCTTTTACAACAAGTGTCAGTTGCTTGTAACATCAGGAGATAACATGAAGATATTATTAAAGAGAAATAATATTTAACTTTCTTATTATTTAGGTTACCATTATTTACCGATATTTATTTCATAGTTTTACAGGCGGTAGTGTGTCGTTTCACTGAAGGAATAGCTAAAATAAACGTGCACATCTGTTACAAAATGGATGTTTGAGCATTTTTTTTTTTTTATATTTCAAAATTTATTTCATTGAGGTATATATACACACACATACATACACACATGCTCCAAATATTTATATGTATGATTACCATATTTAATATGTTTTTAAAATAGGCTATATAAAATAGTTCCAACAGATTTTGCTGTGGTACCGAAATTGGTACTGAGAACCGTAAAATTTTTATGGTATTGGTACCGACTACTGGAATTTTGGTACCGTGACAACACTACTCTGAATATGGTCAAATGTATCGATTTAGCTGTACTTGAAACTATTGAATGAATAATTGTCGCTGAATAATTTAACTTAACACTATGGGCCCTATCATACACCCGGCGCAATGCAATGCCAGGTGTTTTTTGCTAGTTTCAGCCCGACGCAGTTATCATTTTCACGTCCAGAGCCATGTTGTTTAAATAGCAAATGCACTCACGCACATTTGTTCATCCATGGGCGTGCTGGTCTGAAAAGATGTGTGTTCAGGTGCATTGTTGGCGTGTTGCTATTTTGAGGAACTTAAAACGACTGCGCCATTGACCAACAAAAACCTGCTCTAAAGTCAATGGCGCAGTATTTTTTTGTTATTTAAAGAGAGTGTTAGTAATATGCACCTATAGGCGGGTGCACAATGTGCGACACTCTGCTTGTTACACACACAGCAGATGCAGCAGCACATAAACATGCCAAATATTAAAAATAAAATGATTACAATGTAAAAGATTATTATTGACACTCTGATTGGTTTATTGTACGTTACGCCAAAAACACACCCATGACTCATTAAGAGACTAGGTACAACCCTTTTGGATCATGCGTCTGGCGCGCTTACCATTTTTTTCCATCGTTAAACTAGCAAAAGTGGATTCGGACACGCCCTAAGTGCACTTGCGCCGTGTGCTTCAGACCATGTGCTTAGATCGTTAAAATAGGGCCCTATATATCTTCTGTAGAGCTGCTTCATAGTTGCAACTGACGTTGTAAAAAAATACTAATATTAAAAAATAATGAAATTATAAAAATGACTAATTCCTGAAACTGACTAACTTTGCCACATTGATGCAGTTTTTTCTGTATATTACTGTGAAGCTGCTTTAAAGCATTATATAATAAAGCACTATATAAATAAACGTGATTTCACTTTGTTTAATTAATGGGTAACACTTTACAATAAAGTAGCATTAGTTAACCTTGTTGTAAAGTGTTACAAATAAATTTTAGTGGTCTAGTGATTTATGGGTTCTGAAGAGAAAAAAAAAACCCATACTCTTTAATTAAATTGTAAAACATTATTATCTTCTGTTGTTGTAACCAAGTAGGAGAGTTTAAATAAAATTAACTAATAATATCACAGACCACTTTCAATTTCCAATCAAATACTGATGGATAAAAGTCCCGCCCTACATTACTTTCCCTCCAAATATTCTGTTTCACATTACAGAACACATACAGAATTAAATTTATCATAAATAAATCCAGAAAAGCTCAAAATTTCACATCCTTAATAACAGATCCACCCGTACATGTAGTCACTGGACTCACTTGTTGAGGTTGTGAGGGTTCGGCAGGTGTTTGGAAAATCGAACTTCTCCCGTCAGATCCTCGTAAACCACAATGTCATCCACCTGTTTCTTCAACAGCTTGCTGTGCCTGAGGAGAGAGAGATCTGAGTTTAAAGTGAACCTGGGTTTATTTTGCAACAAACCCTTCAGCGCCGAAGTCAGATTTTATTTTTCTTTCATTCTCAGAGGTTATATTTTAAAAACAATCCATGTGGTGAGAATACTGGAGCACAGCCAATCACAGTACAGCAATCTCTGGAATAACAAACTATTGAAGCAAGAATATTATCTTTACTCAAACATAAGATGTTAGAACAATAGTGTGTCATGCATGTTTATGAAGGTCTCTTCTGCATGAAGCACAGGAACTCTGGCTCAACTGTCACGTCATGACTTGTTCTTTTGTTTTGAGTCTAATGGATTCATTTACATACAGAATATAACATCACATTGAGGCCACTTTTACACTACATTTAAACTAAAGTGCTGAAATACTCACGTACACATATGCCACCACTAGTACATAAGAAAGAAAAAAGTTATTTATTTTACAGCTCTTACAGTTTACCTTCCTCAACAAACAGCCTGCTTTATTTAGCAGGATAGAAACAGTGCTTCTCAAGCCTCAGAAAACACCCAAGGCAAGCTTTAAAACAAGCTAAAACAACTAATATATATATATATATATATATTTTTTTTTTTTTCTTTTAATTCACGCCCTCAATTCTTTTTTGAAGATGCAGGATTCCCACAATTTTGGAGAAAAAAACAAAACATGAATATACGAGAAAGCCTCATTTTAAAAGTGAAATCTCTAAACCTGGAAAAGTCATGGAAATTAATAAAATCTTAAAGTGCTCCTATTATGCTTTCTCGAATATTACCTCTTATGTAATGTGTAATATAGCAGTTTGTAAATGTATTTTATCTTATGTTTGTAAATGTTTGTAAACGTAAATGTATCTTATCTTAATCTCACGGAAAGGAGGGATTTAGAGAGACTGAATCATAGAACGAACCATTTTCAGACTCTTTGAGAAATGAGGTGATGTGCAATGAATATTATGAGAAAATTAAAGTGTTTTTGACCTTGGATGCATGTAAACTTGTTATAGGAGACTCCAAAACAAAATTAGAAATTTTTAAAATAGCATAATAGGGGCACTTTAAAACATAATGGGAACTTTTATAAAGAATATACCTTTTTCTAGCTGTGCCAAGCTCTGAAAAATAATTTATCAGGGAGAAGTTGTTTAATATTTTTATAAATCCATATCTTTAATCCTCACCCAGCAAATCACAAAAGACTGGAAAGAAGTCATCTAAATTCATTGGACTCAAAAAGGTTGAGAACCACTAAAAAGATAACCATCAGGCCTTGCGGTGTAAAATTCAGCCACAGACAGCTGAGGGCATAATTACCATTGCACGGGTTGCCAGTTTGGTAGAAAAGGCCTGAATCCTGTGATACACTCAAAAACCAGCGTCCCGAAACTCCAATAATCCACCGCCACGGTGTACTTCTGCTGTTCTAACAGCTCAGGGGCCTGAGAGAGAGACAGACAGACTTTATATCAGTCAAGATGAGAATCTAAACAATCAAGTCTGTCATTCTGCACAAATCCGTCGATGTACCCACCAAATACTGCAGCGTCCCAACAAACGATGTGCACAGGCTGCTCTGGTCCAGCTCTTTAGCGTAACCCAGATCTATGATCTTGTGGACCAACTATAAGATGCAGGAAATGATTAATTTGTGATAATGCTGTCTAAATGGTGTCTTAACGCTTTTAAAAAACAGAGTTACTGCAAAATTAAAATATTAAAAACACATTTTTTTATTATACATTATTATTTAATGAATCGGATCATTTTATACCCATCAATCAAACACTTCTCTCAGCACTCACCCTTTTTTCACCCTGTTGAAGGACGATATTTTCTGGTTTGAGGTCTCTGTGAATAATTCTCATCCCATGGAGGTACGTCAGCGCCGAGGCTGGAGAGAAATTTTTATTAAATGGCTATATTTACATTTTAATGAGATAATTGTCAATATAACTTCAGATACAAATGGTCCGTCAGCCCACTGTAATCATGCAGGTCCTGAATGTACAGTGTGTTACTGTGGCGGTAACAAACCTCAGTGCCATTAAAACCAGATGTGTTATTATTCAGGCAGCTAGACATAAAAATGTCAGTAGTTTAACTAACTTTAACTATCTTACTCAGCTCTTGCCAAAAGGTGAAGAAGAGTGTAATTTTTGTGAAAAAACAGATAGTCTTGCCCTAAATATACACTATTGGTTCGGCCTGTGTTACTGCTTTAAGACTTTTTAGGAATTAAAACTACTAATGGTTAATAGTGACTCTAGATATATGAAAGTATTTTAAAGAAGACCTATGATGCCCCTTTTACAATTTGTAGTAAATAGTCTCTGGTGTCCCCAGAATGTGTGTGTGAAGTTTCAGCTCAAAATACCCCACAGATCATTTATTATAGCTTGTCAAATTTGCCCCTATTTGGGTGTGAGCAAAAACACGCCGTTTTTGTGTGTGTCCCTTTAAATGCAAATGAGCTGCTGCTACCGGACCCCTTTCCAGAAGAAGGCGGAGCTTTAACAGCTCACGCTTCGGTCGCTCAACAACAACAAAGCTGGAGAATCTCACGCAGACAAAATGAGGATTGTCAGTAACGGTGTTCAGCCTTACATTGTTCAAACCGGAGTCGACACTGATGGAGAGACTCAGGAAGAAGTTACAACTTTTAGACGTTTCTGAATGGTTAGTGGATAAATTTATGTAGTTGCTGTGGAGTTGATTCAACTCATCCACTAGCATGTGTCATCATGTTAATCTTTTGTGCAAATCCAGTGTTGAATTGACCCTCGTTTGTGAAGCAGTCCGGCGTAAAATGACGGCATTTACCACAACAACTCTTCCTCTTCTCTAAAGCAGCCCAGCATGTTCTTAAAAAGCGATTTCTGTAAAAGAAAATATCTTCCTTTGCAATGAACTTTGAGTGTCG
Source organism: Ctenopharyngodon idella (assembly GCF_019924925.1). Taxonomy (NCBI): domain Eukaryota; kingdom Metazoa; phylum Chordata; class Actinopteri; order Cypriniformes; family Xenocyprididae; genus Ctenopharyngodon; species Ctenopharyngodon idella. Next base: position 32,856,199 of record NC_067227.1, read on the forward strand.
TAACTTTGCAGATGTTGTTTATCCAAAAATTAACATTCTGTCATCATTTACTCAAACTGTATGTCATTATTTCTTAATAAAAGAAGACATTTTAAGAAATGGAGCTTTTTTTCCTTCATATTTTCTTTTGGGTTCTGCAGAAGAAATAAGAGTCATACAGATTTGAAATCACATAATGGGCAGATACTGTAAATGATGACGGTATTTACATTTTTGGGTGGACTGTCACTTTAAGACATCAAACCCAACACTCTAACGTTAATGCCAGAGTGAAATTCCAAGTCAAGTTCTCACATTATTTTTCTAAAGGCTTCCCAATAAATTCTCAATAATATGCTCACATAGGATCAGGGTCTAAAATCCACCCAATATTACTGGAAACATGACTTCCACATCAACTGACAGACCAAGTTCATCTCGCATGTTTCAACACGGTTACTTAGGAAACCACAGTGTTTTTACTTAAGAGAGGAAACTGAACAGGATGAGGCTGGTGACTAAATCCAGGTTCATGTTTGTAATTTAACAAGAAAATCTCCAGTGGACCACAGAGTGACGGTAACACAGAGTTGTATATGGCACATGACATGTTGTTGTATACAACTGCAGTTGTGACCTTCCATTAGATCCTGTTTGAGTTTGTTAGTTCTGGATCGAGTGTAAACAAAGAGAATCTGCTCATAGTGGATAACAAACGGCAGACGTACTGTAACAACCCAAGCCAAAATATCTCTATAGTGACTAAAGGTTATAGGTCACTTAGCCTTCAAACCAGTCTGAATGTTTTCGTGTTTCACAGAGCACAAAATGAGATGTGCAGCAGAACGTTCCGAAAGTTACAAATGAAAAAAGATCAATTTCTAGCTCCTGCTTCCCAGAACTAGTTCTCTTAGAAAGACCCCAGAAATCTCACAGATATCTCCTCTAGAGTTTCATATGCTCGGATTTGCAAAGAAACCAAAGTCTGCAATCAGAAGTCTCAATATGAACTCAAACATTTCTCATCCAATGAGCACTGACTCATTTGGGTCAATATTTCTACTAAGGGATTCTAGGAAAAATGTCTGAAACAAAGCTTAATGAGTCATAGTTCAATGAATCTAAACATTTGGAACTGGTTTGGAGCGACATAGGGGTGAGTAAATGATGACAGAATTGTCATTTTTGGGATAAACTCTCTTTTAAGTCCACAAGTTTTAGTAGAGCTCCCACTCATTTTGTGATGAGTTTTTTATTTCTCTGTTTTCTTTCTAAAAAAAAAAAAGTCTTACACTGCATAATGTATCAGACTTCTTCTTCTCTGGTAATGCGAGTATGTGTGTGTAGACATCAGATTGGCCTGATTCATACTCTTCATCACTTTCAGCTGCAAATCTGGGTTAAATATTTGACTCGGTTTATGTTCTGACATTTACAAGACCTGTTCTGACACAAACGCAGATTCAGCAGAAACATAAACAGACGCAGTCACCACAAAATTTCGGTTGACCTCTGTTTACAACTCACATATGTTCACGTGCTCACGTGATTAAGGTCAACTAGTCTGGTTTGCCGTCTGCTGGGACTCAAGACTGTGCTGGAAAAACTGAGTTAAACAGCTGGATGTTATTTGTGTTGTAGGGCCCTATTTTTTTCTCAAATTCCTTTTTTTTCTGTTTTATTTTTTCTGGATTCCGTTTTAAAGGGGTGGTTGATTATGATTTCCATTTTTTACCTTTAGTTAGTCTGTAATGTTGCTGTTTGAGCATAAACAACATCTGCAAAGTTACGACGCTCAAAGTTCAATGCAAAGGGAGATATTTTCTTTTAAAGAAATCACTTTTTAAGGACTACAACAAACGGCTGGTAGGGACTACAACAAGCTTCTTTCCAGGTTGGTGACATCACAAACCCCAAAATTTACATAAACCCCGCCCCCGAGAACATGCAACAAAGGGGGTGAGGCCATGTTGGGCTGCTTTAGAGAAGAAGAAGAGTTGTTGTAGTAGAGTGTTGTTATCATGCCGTCATTTCACACCGGACTGCTTCACCGAGGGTCAATTCAACACTGGATTTGCACAATAGATTAACATGACGTCACATGCTAGTCGATGAGTTGAATCAACTCCACAGCAACTACATAAATTTATCCACTAACCATTCAGAAACGTCTAAAAGTTGTAACTTCTTCCTGAGTCTCTCCATCAGTGTCGACTCCGGTTTGAACAATGTAAGGCTGAACACCGTTACTGACAATCCTCATTTTGGCTGCGTGAGATTCTCCAGCTTTGTTGTTGTTGAGCGACCGAAGCGCGAGCTGTTAAAGCTCCGCCCTCTTCTGGAAAGGGGGCCGGGAGCAGCAGCTCATTTGCATTTAAAGGGACACACACAAAAACGGCGTGTTTTTGCTCACACCCAAATAGGGCCAAATTTGACAAGCTATAATAAATGATCTGTGGGGTATTTTGAGCTGAAACTTTACAGGCACATTCTGGAGACACCAGAGACTTATCTTGTGAAAAGGGCATTATAGGTCCCCTTTAATAGTTAAATTAAATTTCATTAATCAAAAAGCATGTCTAGTTAAATGAAATCATGAAATTTAAACAAAATAACAAAAATTACATTTTTACAACTCTATGAAATTGGTTTTATTTTTTCCAAAATTCCATTTAATTTTTTCTGGATTCAGTTTTAATGCAGTAATTACATTTTTCAATTATCAAAAGCATGTCTTATTGATTAAATTCATAAAAAATGGTGGAAATCAAATGAAGGCATAAAACATTAACAAAATAATTAATCTTTTAAAATTTAATCAAATAAAAATGTAACAATTCCTTTTATTTTTTGCCAAACAAAGAGCTGCACAACAGGTTTACTGTTAAAATTAAAATGTTGATGAAAAATTATTTGTTTTTGACGCTGGTCCATATCGCAATTTGATTAAGTGTACAGCTCTTACTTTTGATTTAATCATCCAAAATGTGCCAAATTCCGTTACATTCCATGTTATACTGTAAATTCCATTTTTATGACTGGATTCCGCCCTAGTGTCGCGACTGGTGGGAATAACTTTGGAACGCCATTCACTGGTGTATGTGGACTTACATATATCTTGAATCAGTGTCAGCACAGCAGCTTCTCTCATGCCACAGCAGTTCTCAAGCAGGTTCAGATACTGAACATACAGAAAGCACAGAGATTATTTTGATAATGCAACATGAACATGCAACTGAATTATTGGAATACTCATATACCATGGTTTTACAAGGCTGCATGTCCAAAAACCCATGCTATCACCATGGTACTTGCCCAAAAACCACACCTTGCGTAGGTCTCCTCCCTGGCAGTACTCCATGGCCAGCAATGGCAGGTCATTTGTGGCCAGTTTCTGGAGTTCTTCTGGAACGTCTCTCGCCGCCACCACATTCATGTGATTCAACCTGCGAGAACAGAGACGCTTCGTCGTTACGTGCAAACAACAGAGAACTCAACGTACATATAACCCTCTCATAATTTGGGTTATATAATGTTGTTATTAAAAATGTGTTCGTAATATTCAGACGGCTGGCCGGCCCTGCCCTACACGAACCTCCTATAAAACACGCTCAGGACAAAGAGGAATAAAAACAGATGGAATCCAGGCACCATAACAGGATAACTGCGACGGCAACACCTACAACTATCATCTGAGAACATAAACAGCTCATTTTAACCTTCACAGGCAACCATCCTGACATAATTGCTGTAATAACAAAAATTAGGCCTTGAGTAACAACGGGTGAGTTGTATAAGAGGTGTTTCATTATGTCTCTTGCTTTTCTTCATCTCGAGAATGATCTATAGCATCTAAACTTTGAAAATGTCACACTTTTTACTTTCCTTCAATGATGATATGCCGATACCTTGGAGAAACAAACCTCTTACTGTGCTTGAGATCATTTTCAACAGCAAAACGGCTCTCCTAACCCTTATCGTTCAAAAATTCAATTCAAATTTTAGTTCAATTAGAGCATCACAAATCATAAGACATTGAAAATAGCATGTCGCCAATGCTTTTACAATTTCTGATTTTCTTAGAGCTAATATTACCCACAACCCCTTGTGCTTCGGAAGACATACTCTATTCGCCTTTTTCAACTGAAAAACAAAAACGTATGAACCCAAGTGAAGTAATGATGAATGTTAAAGTTGGCATTTAATGGAAATTGACCCTGTTTTCTAAATTCATTACATTACTAAAAAAACTCAAACTTCTGATGAAACAACAGATTTCTCTCTGGTGACGTATACTGGACTTCAATAAGTCCATTTAAACCCTACCTACAAGCTTGCATTCAGATCTGAACAACTGTTGGATAGAACCACATTGTCCCAATACTGCAGTATTATCAGCTTTACACAGCTTCAGTATACATAAAAGTTGTTGTTTGTAACCTGTAGTGTAACAACCAGCTTTTTCAAAAAGGTACAGAGCAAAAAATAATATTATTTTTATCTTGTTTTCCAGTTAAAATATCTAAAATTCCTTATAACAAGATAAGTTTACTTGAGAAACAGCACTGCATCGGATAGTAAGACTTGTTTTCACTAGGGATGCACCGATATGAAAATTGGGCCGATACCGATAACCGATTATTCTTTATATTTGAAAGCCGATAACCGATAATATATTAGCCGATAAATCTAAATCAGATTTTTTATACAATTTTTGAGAGCCTAATTACAAAAACAAAAATCTCACCATTAAAAGCCATGTCCCAAGCACACAATTATATTGTTCTAATTATAATATTATGTAGCTTATATGACAGACTTGCGCTGTACATGTTACACTTAACTGTGTTTTCCTTTTTGAAGTGATTTCAATCATATTTCAAGCAATTCAATACCATAAATGGCGGACAGTGCGCATCTGAAGTGTCTCAGGCTGAAGGAAATAATCCATTATTTATCAACTTTAATATATATACCAAATTTTCATATCGGGCCAATAACGATAACATTAAAAATGAACATTTATCAGCCGATACTGACAACCGATAATTCTTTATATTTGAAAGCTGATAACCGATAAATTGGCCAATGAAACTAAAGGAGAATTTTTATATAATTTTTGAGAGCCTGATCACAAAAACAAAAGTCTCACCATTAAAAGCCATGTCCCAAACACACAATTATATTGTTCTCATTATAGTTTTATGTAGCCTATATGACAGACGCACACTGTACGTTGCACTCAACTGTATTTTCCTTTTTGAAGTGATTTCAATCATATTTCAAGCAATTAAAAAAACATAATGGCAGACAGTGCGCATCTGAAGTGTCTCAGCTGAAGGAAATAACCCATTATTTATCGGCTTATATATAATATATTGGCCAAATTTTCTTATTGGGCTGATAATGATAACATTAAAAATTAACATATATCAGCTAATACCAGTATGGTGGCGGATATATTGTGTATCCCTATTTTTTTTTTTACAAATTGTATCTTGAATATGAGTGTATTTTGTAAAGATACAAAAAGTTCTAAAACTTCTAATATCTTATGCTTCTTGTTTGAAAAATAACCAGTGTTCAAGATGACCTAAACAGCACCAACCAAAAAATTCCTTGTTGGAAATTAATGAAGCAGACAGCAAAGATTCATCACAAACAGTATGTTATCATTATGTGACCGCTCACGTTGGGTTATGGTGGACACGTCAGAGTCTAACACGCTCCAACAATCACTAGTTATTTATCATGAGGGGAGAGTTTAATCAGACTTCATGCCGTTTTGACGTCAGTCCATTTCAGAGCTGCTGTCGAATTCCTTGGAAAACATGACGGGATTCCTTTCCCTCCACAAAAAAGGTTGAGCAGCTTCAACTGAATGACTGAGATTGAACACTGGTATCATAATAATTTAGGATTGATCATCACTGAATGTGTGAACTAGAAAAACACAGTTGGCCTGGGTGTGTTCCCCAAAAACATCTGTGTGATCGTTGTGGTTTGGCTTTATACACACTGAGCTCTACAAGAGGGTGTTTGAGTCCAGGTTTGTGGTTCAGACCAAGTCTGGGGACAGCCTGCTATAAATCTGAGAAAACCAACATGTCCCCCAACCCCTCTTGCTAGTTAACTAGCGCAAACCATGCAACCACACCACAGCATCACGGAAACACTCACACTGTGACACAACATGTAGTTTTAACCATTCAAATTCATCTTGCATGCACACTTGAACTAGGTTAAATTTACTATGGATGACACCCAGACCTCTGGATGAAGATTTCTTCAAAATCTATAAAAACAATAGTACTACTATGGCTTATTGGACATGTAGCATGGTAATACTATGATATTCCTTTAAAGAGTTAGTTCACCCAAAAAATTCTGTCATTAATTACTCAGGCTCATGTCGTTCCACACCCGTAAGACCTTCGTTCATCTTCAAAACACAAATTAAGATATTTTTGATGAAATCCGATGTCTCAGTGAGGCCTCCATTGCCAGCAATTTAAGTTACACGTTCAATGACCAGAAAGCTACTAAAGACATATTTGACACAGTTCATGTGACTACAGTGGTTCAACCTTAATGTTATGAAGCGACGAGAATACTTTTTGTGCACCAAAAAAAGCAAAACAACAACTTTTCAACAATATCTAGTGATGGGCGATTTCAAAACACTGCTTCATGAAGCTTTATGAATCTTTTGTTTCGAATCAATGGTTCGGAGCGTGTATCAAACTGCCAAAGTCACATGATTTCAGTAAATGAGGCTACGTTATGTACACATTATCAATTTATTTTTTCAAATCCGTTAAAGGATTATTAGGCTGCGTAAATTAGGTCAGCCGGAACCGGGAACACTTCCTATAACACCAGATGTACTCGTTACATCAGAAGAAGAATGGCATCTATGCTAATATTAGTCTTTCTGTTTATCCCGAGGTTTACCGTAGTCAACCGGATCAAAGCCGTATCCAGGTGAGATTGAGGACCTACGCCTTGACACGACCACAACGCACCCCTGAAGTGTCAGCAGAGATTGAGTCAACTAGATCATCCATTGTGAAGGCCTCATCTACGCCGCACAGTTCCTCAACAAACCGTCCATACCGGCGTGATGAATACGATGGATTGAACTGGAATAAATACTTTGAATGTTGCGATCCTATTGGGCTTATGATAGCTACCTGAATCGTAACAAAGCACTGTTTGCCAGAGGAGAACTGCCCCCCCGACTAAGCCTGGTTTCTCCCAAGGTTTTTTTCTCCATTTTAACACCTGTCTGCCACCTGATGTCACCTGTTGGAGTTTGGGTTCCTTGCCGCTGTCGCCTTTGGCTTGCTTAGTTGGGGACACTTGATCATTTGACATTTGATATTCAACAGTGCTTTGCATCTGCCTACATTGACAGCATTTTGTTCAAGAGCTGCTGTGCAGCCAAAATTATATACCATTTATACCACAATCTGCATTGTAAAAAGCGCTATATAATTAAAGGTGACTTGACTTGACTATGTCATAAGTGTTTCGAAACATTTCGAAATTTCAATGGTTCACCACTGGGGGGCAAATTACCACAAATTTACCATTATTGTACTATGGTGCTTTTTTCCAATGAAAGACTCCAAAGATTGGTAGTGCTGATTCATCCAGTAATGAAACATGTATTTATAAATGAGTCATTGAATCATTCATTCAACCTGTTTTTTTAAATAATACATTCAGATTAATTAAACGTTATAAATAGACTGCAGCAATTAACATTTTGTCAGAACCTCTAGTAAATTACATGATATTTTGTATAGTTTTCTGTTCAGAATCATTAGAAAATCATGTTTGAAATAATAAAAAAAAAAAAATTGTGATTCTCAATTTATACAGAGTCATGCAGCTCTAGTTCACGCCCAAAAAAACTTAATACAATAAGCAGCTCTCCAATAAACAACTGGACATGAATACAGCCACAACAAAATCAGCCCTAAACCAATAACAAGAAGAAAACCTCCAGAGATGCACTTGCTCCTAATTTAAGATGAGCCTGAAGGTGTTGTGACGGCACAAACCGATGTTGCGGCCGCTATACTGGGTCACTTTTTTTACTACTGTGGTGCCATAAATCCATCCCTCTTTGTTTTGCTCAGAACTTTTGTTCATAAAAACACTTATAAATAGCCGAATAACAACGGAAGGCTTTGCGTGGTCGCTTAATGGACTGCACATTAAAAGATGGTAAACATAGAGGAGATTCAGAGGGAAAAAAAATGGAAAAATACCATGAAAATAAGAGTGTTTTCGCTTTAAAGAAGCATCTGCTATGATGTGAAAGCCGACATCAAGTAATTAGCCAAAAAAATGGGTGTAGTCATTTGTAGAATTACTGTGACGTATATTATTTTCGTTTCAAATCACCCTGAGTTCCGATGACGATGTCTGTGAAATGCCTCTTGAAATGAGGAACAGACCTGTGTTTGAACTGACCTACAGGGAGAAACGGGAAATTGACTCTGGACAGGATATATTCACCTCTTCATGATCTGAATCTCTAAACTCCATCTGCCCTTGTTCTTGACGCTGAGCTCCTGCCGACACTGTTTGATGGCAATCTGAACGCTGCTCTCCTGTACACACACACAGATACACCAACACATGTTAGAAAACATCAGAGACAAAATTATTTTGACAGTACATCGATGGTGTAATACCATGGTACTTTAATATACAGCAGGCACAAACAATGGGGAAGTGGAAATGATCTGCTTACATTTCATAACCACAACAAGTTAGATCTATTTTCTTTACAATACATGACCCTTGCTTTAATAATAACAATAACACATTTTATTTATAGGGTCATTCTGTGTCAAATCAACCAAATTTCCAAAACTTCCCTGGCTCAAATTTTTGATTTTGTTAGAAAGACAAACATAAATAGTGATGAAAGCCAAAATATTAAATGTCACAGATGTATATTTACTGAGTAATCCACTATTTTGTAGAGGGGGGTCAAAATGACAATTTTCACTGTAAAAATGACTTTAGAAAGATGACGGCATCATTATTTTATTTTTCACAGAAATTGGTAGATCTATTAGTAAAATCTGTTGACTTCAGCAGTCCTTGTTTCATTATATGCCAACAGTGACAGTTCAAAAAGGGGGAAAAGCACTATTTGTGCCCCATGAGTAAATTGTACACTTTTTTTTAGTTGTAAAAAACCAAATGTTCCACTTTGTATGCAGCTGATGCTTTTTCCTTTTAAAGAGAAACATCTGAATAACAAATAATGTTGAAACTAGAAATGTATCTTATCTATAAACTTCATTGCATAGAATATTCCTGTCTGAGTGCCATAAATATTCCTTATCCAAAGCTGTCATGCCTGTAACTCTAAAAGCATTCAAGAGATCTTAATATTCCTCTAAATTCTCATTCTTAATAAACTTTCCTTTTGAAATCTTTATTTTCAAGGCCCTATATAGTTCACTCCCATAGATATGGGGATCTCAATGCAGCTCCATGTTCAAATTGTTGAATTTTACCCATTTTCAGTGATTGAAAACCAAATGTGGTTTACTTTACACACAGCTGATACTTATTGCACTTAAAGAGGAATGTCTGAAGAATAAATAATGTTTAAACCAGAAAAGTATCTTGTTTCCCTCTATCAAAAGAACTGCATAAAACATAGCTCTCTGAGTGCCAAAAATCCACTGAAAATGATTGAGGCACATTAACTTGCTCTCAAAAGTGCATTTTTAAGAATCTATATTTGAATCAGTTTTAGGGATATTTGGAAGATGGGATTTTGTTTGATTTTTTTATTTTTGTTTGAAGCTACCAAAAGTTCAAATACGCAGTATCGTAACTACACGTTATTGCATTGACATCCCTATATCTATGAGATTCCAAAAGAAAAGTTTAATAAGAACAAGAATCTAAAATGGCATTAAGATATCTTTAACGCTTCTTGAATTAAAGACATGTAAACTTTGAAAAAATGTTTGTTTTTGGCACTCAGAGAGGTGTGTTGTATTCAACTGTTTTGATAAGAGGGAAACAAGATACATTTATAGTTTCAGTATTATTTGTTCTTCACACATTCTTCTTTAAACACAATAACTATCAGCTGTTTTCAAAAATGGGTAAAATTCAACAATTTGAACATAGAGCCGCATTGAGATCCCTATATTTATGGGATTAAACCATATAGGGCCTTAAAAATGAAGATTACAAAAGAAAAGTTTATTAAGAATGAGAATCTAGAAGGATATTAATATATCTTAAATACTTTTAGAGTTGCAGGCATGTAAACTTTGGGAAAAGAATATTTATGGCACTCAGACAGGTTTGTTCTATGCAATTGTGTTAATGGAAAAAAACGAGATACATTTCTATTTTCAACATTATTTGCTCTTCAGATACTGCTCTTTAAAAGGAAAACTTATCAGCTGTATGCAAACTGACCCATATCTGGTTTTTGACCACTGAAAATGTGTAAAATTGACCAATTTACTCATGGAGCCACATTGAGATCCCCATATCTCTGGAAATGAACTATGTTGAGCCTTAAAAATGAAGATACCACAAGAAAAGTTTGTTAAGAACCGGAATCTAAAAGGATATTAAGAGATCTTCTTGAGTTACAGACATGCAAACTTGAGGCAATAAAAAACAAGAAGTGCTTTTCCCCATTCTTGAACGCTCACTGTTGGCATATAATGAAACACAGATAGCTAAATTCAACAGATTTTACTAATAGATCTACCAATCTCTGTGTAAAAATAAAATAATGATGCTGCCATCTTTATAAAGTCATTTTTACACCCCTCTAATTTGGCTCCAAATCTCAGGTGAAAATGGTCATTTTGACCCCCCTCTACAAAACAGTGGATTACTCAGTAAATATACATCTGTGCCATTTAATATTTCAGTTTTCTTCTTCATTTATGTATTTCTTTCACCTGAAAAAATATTAACAAAATCAAAATTTTAGCCGGGGACCTCTGGTTGACACATAAACTGTCATGAGGGTGAAATGTGTCTGTGACCTTTGGAGCCTAATGTGAGTCTACTATCATAATGAATGAATGATCAATAGTGAATGATAAATGCATGAGTGTTTCTGTGGTGGGTAAAGAATTATATCATTCTATAGTAAAATTCAGGGAGGAAATCAAAAAGGCGGCACTTGAATTCCATCTTGCCCATTTCCTATGGTACTTCCTTTTAGTTCACTCCTCATGACAGGAATTATGATGACCGGTGACATCAACCGGAAAACGGCAGAAAGAGAGAAACCAATGCAGTCAAGTGAGTAAGCAAACATGATGCATTTTGCATTTAGTAAACTCAATGAAATCATCATCATGAGTCTTGAATTGTAATGGCACAAATCTATGGTGAAGATATTTCTATTTTGCACTTATTTAATATGATTATTCAATGTGGTCTCATACACAACAGCCACAGACACACAAAAACAGTATTTCCACACTGGTTTCAGTGAGTGGTCATCAACATCCGCTTCACCAACACCCTAATTATTGGTGATGACATGATATGACATGATGTCACCCCTGACCCCCAGAGAATGTGAGTCTGAACTCAACCTGTGCTGAACAGGATATAGAGGCAATAAAATGTGATAAGACTCTGTTATATGGTCCAGCAGGTAAAGTGGTGCATCTGATGACTTATTAAAACAACATGAACACTTATTAAAATAGCCCTGGTAACAGCACACCTCACACCTCCTCAACACGAGGAATCATTAATGTTTAATCTTCTTCAGCATTCCTTGCAGACTATATGATCGTCACACTCGGTAAACCTCTTTAAGAATGTGTGTGTGTGTGTTATAGTGTAACTTCAGCAGGCAATGAGTGATCATGATGTCATCTGTGACAGGAAGTGGGACAAAGCAGGTAGATGCATTTCCTCCTTTCATCTTATTGTTAGAGCCCCAGTGCTGTGAAGGTTAAATCATGGGAATCTGCAGTGCCTCTATTTTAGGATGTTCAAACACCTTTATCCTGATGTGCTGTAGCAGGATGGGGTGGGACGACCCCGGTGCGCCGTTTACCAGCAGACCACCCAAAAAAAAAAAAAAAAAGACCGTGACCCTAATTTGAGTAACATATTATTGGATCAACATCCTTTCTTGATCCTTCAATAGAATTCTTATTATAATATCATTGTCCTAAACCAGTGGTCAGCAACCTGTGTGTCATGAAGTGCCATTTTTTTTAAAAAAATATTATTTTATTTTATATAATAGAGATGCACCAGTACTAAATTTCTCCACTGATACTGATAGCCGATTATTCAGAGTGATATCTGCCGATAGTTTAGGGGTTCTGCCTTTTATACACCTTTTTTAAATGAATGATAATTTCATTATAATTAATAATTATATTTTTTATTATTATATTTTGAAAGAAATGCAAATCAAAACTTTATTCTCTCCGTTTCATCAACTTGTTTCAGAGTAACTGGTATCATGTAAGCAATAAGGTACGAGAGGCTGAATTACGAGAGGCGTGCATTACTCCACTTCGCGTCGTGCCTAACAACGCCCTTCAGCCGTGACTTATTCACGATACAGCATTAGCCTCGACTATCTTATTGCTAAAACGGTTACCACACAATACAAATAATAAGTAAACTTTTTCTAAAAGTCTTCCTTCCGCCGGAAAAAAATAGTCCCTGACTGTGAACAGCAACAGAAGTTACATTATTACACCATTAGATGGCAGCAAAGACTCTCTTTATGAGTGTGTCAGTCAGTAGCGAAGACTTTTATATTGAAAAGACTGAATTGTTGTGAACACGGAACAAGACGCAACTGACAAATGCTTTGACTAGTGCTGTCAGTCACGGGAAAACCCCTTAAATGTTAAAAGGACAAGATAATACATCGGACATTTAAACAGATTTTTTATTATGAACATAGGACTGACCTGAAGGAAAATGCTAAATCTGAATGCAGGTAATAAACTCGCTCACTCGATCTCTTTCTCACAATACTCTTCTACATAATACAGTAAGCTTCAATGAACAATATCAATTGAGAACATACAGTTTACGTTGCTAAGGGTGTTGTGTAGTGATACACAGAACCGTTGGGTGAAGCGGTCATAGCCGTGTTTTATCGTGAATAAAACACAGCTATTGACCAATCAGGATCAAGGACAGGAACTAACCGTTTTATAAAAACACATTACACAAATTAATGTTAACACACATTAACTAAATTCTGAAGCTTACATTAATATTTCTTAACTTTCTGAATGTTGTTAATTCATATAATTACTATTAATATTGAACATAAAACTTGTTTCTTAGTTTTTTCTTTACACAAAACTCAAATGCAGTGCATTTTCCTGCCCTCTTTTGATTGACTGGATATATCGGCCCTGACTATCGGCTGTTTTTAAACTATCGGCTGATAGTGTGAAAATTTGCTTTTATCAGCTGATACCAATTATTGGTGCATCTCTAATATATATACAAACTTGCTTATTTGATTACTAACATAGAAATGGAGCAGAATGTTAAATCCTTCCAAAGCAATTCCCACAAAATGTGGTTTAAACTCTAAAGTTTGTTTATTTTGAGGTTTAGATCTGGATCCACTTGGATCGTGAATCACTTATCATAAATTCATATAATTATAGCATGCCTTTCTCCACCATGAGAAACTGAGCATCTGCAGCTACGCATATATACTATAAAAACATGCATTTCACAATGTATTTGAACAGGAAACAATAAATCAGTTGAACACATCTGCCGCTCCTCATGATCCTGATGCACAGCGGACAGTAAATGCACACTGACACATGCTGAATGTCATGAGAACGGCTTCACAGTCATCTACTTCTGTGTGTCCAATCAGCCTGATTCACTTACAGTGGTGGTCAGAATTATTGGCACCCTTGGTAAATATGATCAAAGATGACTGTAAAAATAAATCTGCATTGTTCATTCTTTTGATCTTTAATTCATAAAATTAGCAAAAGTCTAACCTTTCATTGAAGGAAAAGAATTGTAAGTGGGGGGAAATCACATTATGAAATAAATGTTTTTCTCCAAAACACGTTGGCCACAATTATTGGCACCCTTTTATTCAATACTTTTTGCAACCTTCTTTTGCCAAGATAACAGCTCTGAGTTTTCTCCTATAGTGCCTGATGAGTTTGGAGAACACCTGACAAGAGATCAGAGACCATTCCTTCATGCAGAATCTCTCCAGATCCTTCAGATTCCAGCTCCATGTTGGTGTTTCTTCTCTTCAGTTCGCTCCACTCATTTTCTTTAGGGTTCAAGTCAGGGGACTGGGATGGCCATGGCAGAAGCTTCATTTTGTGCTCATTGACACATTTTTGTGTTGGTTTTGATGTTTGTTTTGGATCATTGTCCTGATGGAAGATCCAATCACTGCCTATTATTGGATTTCTAGCAGAAGCGGTCAGGTTTTGATTTTTATCTGTTGGTATTTGATAGAATCCATGATACCATGTACAAGAACAAGATGTCCAGGACCACCAGCAGAAAAATAGGCCCACAACATTAAAGATCCAGCAGTATATTTAACCGCGGGCATGGGGTACTTTTTATCCATGTGTGCACCAAACCCATCTGGTGGGTTTGCTGCCAAAAAGTTCTTTTTTTTAGTTTCATCTGACCATAGAAGCTGGTCCAGTTTGAAGCTCCAGTCTTGTCTGACAACTGAATATGCTGGAGATTGTTTCTGGATGAGAGCAGAGGATTTTTCTTGAAACCCTCCCGAACAGCTTGTGGGGATGTAGGTGCTGTTTGATCATTTTTTTAGGCTTTCTGAGACTCAAGACTCAACTAATCTCTGCAATTCTCCAGCTGTGATCCTTGGAGAGTCTTTGTCCACTCAAACTCTCCTCCTCACCGCACATTAGGACGATTTAGACACACGTCCTCTTCCAGGCAGATTTGTAACATCTTTAGTTGATTCTTAATTATTACCCTGATGGTGGAAATGGGGATTTTCATTGCTTTAACTATTTTCTTACAGCCACTTTCTATTTTGTGAAGCTCAACAATCTTTTGCTGCACATCAGAACTATATTCTTTGGTTTTACTCATTGTGATGAATGATTAAGGGAATTTGGCCTTTGTGTTTCCTCATGTTTATACTCCTGAGGAACAGGAAGTCATGGCTGGACAATTTCATGTTCATGATCACCCTGGTGTGCCCAAAAAAATGTAAATATGAATGGGAATATACTTCAGAGATATTTTACTCATAAAAAAATTATAGGGGTGCCAATAATTGTGGCCAATGTGTTTTGGAGAAAAATATTTATTTCATAATGTGATTTTCCCCCCACTTTCAATTCTTTTCCTTCAATGAAAGGATAGATTTTTGCTATCTTTGATCATATTTACCAAGGGTGCCAATAATTCTGACCACCACTGTATAATACAACACTGTGGTTTAAAACAACTTTAGTCCCATTTTAAAAACATTCCCACCATTATAACTCAGTCCTAAAACTCTGAGGAACACTAAAAGTTGATAAGAATGTTGTTAAAACCCTAAAACTAATCTGACTGCTTGAAAGAAATATTACAGCACCCACAAGGATGTTGATCCAGGCAAATGTTCTGTTCTAGTGTAAATCATGTTGTGGATGGACTGGGTTTATGAGTGTGCTACGCTTGACTTTCTAAGGAATCATATTTTACCTTATTTTGCCAGAGAGTGACATTCCCGAAGCCTCCGGTTCCCAGTCGCTCTTTCAGTTCCCAGGGGCCACACATCTGCGGCTGCATGGAGGGCGGACGGCTCATGATGGCCCCTCAAAACCTGCAGAGAGAGGGAACAATGTCAGAACGATTAAAAGCACAGATATCCATGTGTACTAGGATCATAAGTATATGTGTGTGAAAATACAAGAGCTAAATATAGCACCTGAAGAGGTCCTCATTTGTAAAAATGACACATACACTAAATGTTTTATGATAATTATTGTTATTATCTAGTTTTTCATTATTATTATTATTTAGTAACAATATTTAGTTTATTATTAGTATATATTTGAGGGTTTTAGTTAATATATAGACATTTAAAGACAAGGTATAACCCTGAATATGAAGCAGCACAACTGTTTTCCACATTGATGATAATCAGAAATGTTTCAATGATTTCTGAAGGATCTTGTGACACTGAAGACTGGAGTAATGATGCTGAAAATTCAGCTTTGATCACAGGAATAAATTACACTTTACTATTTATTCACATACAAAAAAAAAACTATTTTAAATTGCAATGATATTTCACAATATTATTGTTTTTACTTTATGTTTTATCTAAAAATGCACTTTTGGTGAGCAGATGTCCATGTCCTCATTTAGGCAGCTAGACAAGTGTGTGAGATTTCAAATCGCTTTATTTTCTGTTTTAAGCACTGTTGAATATATTGTGTGAACTTGATGTTGTGAAACACAGTTTTGTTCTTCATAATCAGCGCATGTTTGTACACAAGATCAGATCAGTTTATCAAACTTTCATAAAGCTGCTGCATCACATAAAACTAACGAAAGTTCATATGTTTAAATATAAATAAGTTTTAATCGCAGTATATTGCATATGTGCGATAAAGCAGCTCGTGTTCACATTTACCGCCGTTATTGTAAAGTGATTTTACCTGCTGCTGTCAGATTTGATCTGATCTACTCCAAAACACTTCTCAAAACAGAGGATTCCTGCGATCTTTACACATCTACGGATTTCTTTCGTAAGTTATTCAGTAAATGTTTATGATTATGTTTTGAAAGCAGAAGAACATTGAGTTTCTCTACTTCCTGAAACTTTCCTTTACCGTAAATATTGTAAAAGAGCAGACTCGCAAAGTAACATCCGTACTTACAATAGGCTACTATGCATACTACACACTAAGCATAGAATATCAAATCATACTTTGACTACATTTCTGTACAATAAACATCTATCTATATCTATCTATACCCATCTAGTGTTTAATTGTTGAGTCAAAGTGCATTCAAACAGTGAAAAATGTCACCAACCTTTTAAAATATATTTTCATTTAGGCTATTTATGCTGAATGCATAGAATGCACAGAAATGATGTGCATTATATAAAGCACTGATTCTTGAGATAAGGGACAAAACATGTTTTAGAAGTTAGTTTTTATTATTTAATAATACATTATTTTTAAACTGATATATTTGTAGCTGATGAACCATGTAAGGGAACAGGTTTTTCTGAAAATGTTTTTTTTCTAAAAAATGTACTTTTATTCACTTCGGAACTTAATTTGTGTCAACTCCATCAGACACATTAAAAAGCATGATATTTTAATTTGATCCATCCAACAACAGTGTAAAGTCTTCAATTATGTAATAATGGTGTTCAGTAAAGGAGCTAAGTGAAAAAAAAAATAAATTCTCTAAATTCTTTTCTTGAGTTAGGGGTAACTCTAAACTCCTTAATTATTTAACCTTCTTTTTAATATTAAACATATATAACCAATGTTCTTAGGTAAATCAGGCATGATATCATGTAGTTCAGTTGATGTTTTAATATTTTAACACAATTAATTGAAAAATAAATAAGACATTTACATTGAAATTAACAAAAACCTTCACCTGACAGTGTTAAATACTGACCATGTTGACAAATACTGACGGTGTTGACAAATACTGACCATATTGACAAATACTGACCATGTTGACAAATACTGACCATGTTGACAAATACTGACGGTGTTGACAAAAACTGACAGAGTTGACAAATACTGACATGTTGACAAATATTGACCATGTTGACAAATACTGACCATGTTGACAAATACTGACGGTGTTGACAAATACTGACCATGTTGACAAATACTGACGGTGTTGACAAATACTGACCATGTTGACAAATACTGACATGTGGACAAATACTGACCATGTTGACAAATACTTATGGTGTTGACAAAAACTGACAGAGTTGACAAATACTGACATGTTGACAAATATTGACCATGTTGACAAAAACTGACAGAATTCACACATACTGACAGAATTGACAAATACTGACAGAGTTGACAAATACTGACCATGTTGACAAATACTGATGGAGTTGACAAAAACTGACGGTTTGACAAATACTGACGGAGTTGACAAATACTGACAGAGTTGACAAATACTGATGGAGTTGATAAAAACAACTGGCGGAGTTGACAAATACTGACGGTGTTGACAAAGGTCCAGCTGGGGACAAATATACAGTATATGTAAATAGAATCATGAAACAACATTAGAAGAATTCCCCATATGCAAAAAACTATTAAATAGTTAACTATTAATAAAAAATATTAATCCACATTATATAAACTTTTTGAGAGCACTTGTAACCATCAGACCTGATGGAGTTGACAAAATATTTTTTTCCACCTTAACATGTGTTGTACAGTGGAGCAATTTTGTTTTCTTTCTCAGTTGTAGCTGCCTTACTAAACATATCAGAAATGGCAAGATTTATTCCACAACTATTTACAGAAACTATTACACCGGGATGACGGAGTTGGCATGTTAAAGCTGTGACCGCAGAGACTTCAACATTGTTTGTATAAAATATGAACAAACTATAAAACTTCCAGGACTGAGTCCTACTGTGAGATCCACAATGAGCAGGAAAAAGAAAAGTGAGGGCACAACTTTGATAGGCATTTTTTATGGAAAATATAATTCAAGACTTTTTGTATTGTATGATATATTACAGATCTCTGCTTTTCAATTTAAATGTATATTTTTGAATTTGTTGCATTTTTAAACACTTTGTTTGGTAATTTTACATTGTGACCTCATGCTGAGGACAGGCCAAATTACATGTATTTTCCATGTATTTAAATAATACTAACAAAATCATTTAAAAATAAAAGCAATGAATGTCCTGAGTATCCAGATTTCCTTTAGATGTAACTTTTTAAGAATTTTTATTTTGATGAATTTATTTATTTTTGATATTTTTGATGAATTTATTTATTTTTATTTAGGGCTTTTGTGTGTATAGGACATTTTGTCCTTTTTCTCAAGAATCAGTGAAAGGTTTATACATATCCTTCATCTCTTTGTACCTACTACTGCTTGAATCACTGCTGCGTACTCTTGTGATCATTTCCTCAGAAAAGAACTGTTAATGATGATTTCCTGTGGTGCCACCCTCCAAGAGGACAGATTTACGGATGTTAACCTCTCAACCTTGAAAGTTGGAGTTTCCTTCATTTGTTTTTTTTTTTTTTTTCTTTTTCTGTCAAAGGATTGACGTTTACATTTGTAAGAATTTCTACTGAACTGTTGCAACTTTATAAAAAGATCAAGTATTCTTGTTTAATCTAATGCATAAAAAGCAATATCAAGCTTTTAAAAGTAAGTTTTATTTGTGTAATAATATTAGATAAATAATCATTTGACTGTGTCTCGGTACTTTCAGGAGACACCCTCACCTCCTCATTATGACCCGTTTTCTCTTTAAATGTCCAAATAAAAGGTTGCTTTTATGTTTCATTTTACAAGAACTGCTGTGTTCCTAAATAGCCACAGTAACAAAATAATCCTGATGTCCTGTGTCATTATGAATAATCTGCTCTCTGAAAGTGAATCTAATGAATCTTTTGGCCATTTCAGCCTGAGCGATACGGAAACTCTCAGATGTGGCCTGTGGAAACATGTCATCATTGAGTAAATAAATAGAAGGAGGGTAAACAGCTAATAAATCTTAATCAGATGCTCTTATGAATCGCACGTTGCCTCATACAAGAAATTCGACGGGTCATTTTGGTGACATTGGTCCATTCTGGTCACTAGCTGATGTTCTAGCGCGAGTGACGAAGATGGCGTAGATGTGACGTCCTGAACCGCCCCAGCTGCTCTCGTTATGTGTTTACACAGAAGTTTCCTGTTACCGTGCATAATTCTAGAGATACAAGGAGATAATCTGTGTTTAACATTATACAGATAATAAACATGCTTGAGTCACACAATACAAATACACAGACTGTCACGAAGATGTCAGGGAATGAACACAGACAGAGGATCCAAGTGCAAGAATAACAATATTTATTGACAGGAAAATGCTGTACAATAACTTCACTCCAAGGGTCAGTCGAGGCAGAGGCTGTGGCGTGCAGAGTGGCGAGGCACTGGGTGGCGCAGGGCTACAGCGGGTATCAGAGAACAAGGATAATCCAACCCAGAAAACAGGGCACACGACGAAAGTCCAGAATCCAAAAACCAGGAAGAAACACACAGAGAACACGACACCGGGAACAGCCTGCAACGAACTGACAAAGACACATAAAGACATGCACAATATATAACAACCACTAACAAGACACGGCTGGCAACAGATCGCAATCAGACCATAATGGGTGACGCCCACACAATCATTCACTCACACCCAACACACACACACACACACACACACACACACACACAACAACACACGAGGGTGAGTAAGTGAATCCATGAACCGTGACAGTACCCCCTCTCCTATGAGCGCCTCCTGGCGCTCCCAGGAGAGCCTACCTGTTGATAGTAATCATCAATAAGAGAGTGATCCAGGATGTCCCTGGCAGGAACCCAACTCCTCTCCTCCGGACCGTAACCCTCCCAGTCCACCAAGTACTGGAATCCGCGTCCCCTTCGCCTAGCGTCCAAAATACGACGAACCGAATAAACGGGTTCCCCATCTACGAGACGCGGCGGGGGGGGAACCGGAACCGGCGGATTAATGTTAGCATGAAAAACAGGTTTGATTTTAGATACGTGGAATACGGGGTGAATTCTACGGTACGCTGGGGGGAATTTGAGGCGGACTGTCACCGGACTAAGAATCTTGGTGACAGTAAACGGGCCAATGAATTTAGGTGCCAACTTATTACATACGGAGCGGAGCGGAATGTTCCTGGAAGAAAGCCACACTTTTTGTCCGACGACGTATACGGGAGGCTTCAGCCGGTGGCGATCGGCCTGGGCCTTGGTGCGCGCTCCCACCTGAATAAGAGTCTCTCGGGCTCTTCTCCACGTGTGACGACACCTCTGGACGAAGGCGTGAGCGGAGGGGACCGCGACTTCGGATTCCAGACTAGGAAAGATAGGTGGCTGGTAACCTAGACTACACTGGAAAGGCGACAGGCCCGTAGCCGACACTGGTAACGAGTTGTGCGCGTACTCCACCCAAGGAAGCTGCTGACTCCAGGATGAAGGATTCTGAGCTACCCGACATCGCAACGTTCTCCCCAAATCCTGGTTGGCTCTCTCAGCTTGCCCGTTACTCTGGGGATGGAACCCAGATGACAAACTAACAGTCGCTCCCAGTAATCTGCAAAACTCCTTCCAGAATCTGGAGGTAAACTGGGATCCCCTGTCAGAAACCACGTCTACCGGGAGGCCATGAATACGAAAGACGTGATTAATGACAGTAACCGCTGTCTCCTTGGCAGAGGGTAATTTGGGCAAGGGGATGAAATGTGCCGCCTTCGAGAACCGGTCCACTACGGTCAAAATCACCGTATTGCCCTGTGAAGGAGGGAGGCCTGTTACGAAATCTAGCGCTATGTGGGACCAGGGTCTTGAAGGGACAGACAGCGGTTGAAGAAGCCCATCTGGGGAACGATTAGAAATCTTACCACGAGCGCAGACAGAGCAAGCCAAAACAAAATTGCGAACATCGCGAGCCATGCAGGGCCACCAGAATCGTTGCTTAACCAAAAACATGGTACGACTAACCCCTGGATGACAAGCCAGATTGGAATCATGGCCCCATCGGATAACGTCTGGACGTAACCTCTCTGGTACAAATAATCGACTCGGTGGGCACCCGGGCGGAGGCGTTACCCCTTCTAAGGCCGTGTGGACCTTCGACTCGACCTCCCATGTGAGTGAAGAGACAATGAGTCTCTCAGGTAAAATACACTCGGGAGTGGACGGGCGCTCGGAACGATCAAAAATACGAGATAAAGCATCGGGCTTGATGTTCTTAGACCCGGGACGATATGATAGAGAAAAATCGAAACGACCGAAAAACAGAGCCCACCGAGCCTGCCTAGAGTTTAGTCTTTTAGCGGATCTGATGTATTCTAAATTCTTATGATCGGTCCAGACGATGAAAGGTACCCCCGACCCCTCCAACCAGTGACGCCATTCTTCCAAAGCTAATTTGACCGCCAGCAGCTCCCTGTTACCAATGTCGTAATTCCGTTCGGCGGCGGATAAGCGATGAGAAAAAAACGCGCAAGGATGCATCTTATCGTCCGTGGCGGCGCGCTGGGAAAGAACTGCCCCTACCCCCACCTCTGAAGCATCAACCTCCACCACAAACTGACGTGAAGGATCAGGGGCGACAAGAATGGGAGCCGAAACAAAGCGGCTCTTCAGATTGGAAAATGCAGCCTCAGCTGTATTAGACCACCTGAACGCCGTTGCGGTGGAGGTTAAGGCGGTCAGAGGAGCGGCTAGTTGGCTGAAGTTGCGAATAAAACGCCGGTAAAAATTGGCGAATCCCAAAAACCTCTGCAGGGCCTTACGGGAATCTGGGATTGGCCAATCCACCACAGCCTTAACCTTGTCAGGATCCATGCGCACCCCCTCAGACGACACGATATACCCTAAAAATGGAACTGACTGTGCATGAAAAACGCACTTCTCCGCCTTGACAAAAAGCCCATTCTCTAGCAGCCTCTGGAGCACTCGTCTGACGTGTTGCACATGTTCCTGGAGAGAAGAAGAAAATATCAATATGTCGTCCAGGTAGACATAAATGAACTGATCGATCATGTCTCTCAACACGTC
Source organism: Ctenopharyngodon idella (assembly GCF_019924925.1). Lineage (NCBI taxonomy): Eukaryota > Metazoa > Chordata > Actinopteri > Cypriniformes > Xenocyprididae > Ctenopharyngodon > Ctenopharyngodon idella. The sequence goes on from NC_067227.1 coordinate 32,879,020, forward strand.
ATTAACGAGTGCTTGAAACACGGCGGGCGAGTTGGAAAGGCCGAAAGGCATAACCAAGTATTCAAAGTGCCCTCTAGGGGTGTTAAATGCCGTCTTCCACTCATCCCCCTCCCTAATGCGAACCAAATGATAAGCGTTGCGCAGGTCCAATTTCGTGAAAAGAGACGCGCCCTGCAGCCGTTCAAAGGCAGAAGACATCAACGGCAAAGGATAAGTATTCTTTACCGTGATGTTGTTCAGTCCTCTGTAATCAATGCACGGCCGCAGCGACCCGTCCTTCTTACCCACGAAAAAAAAACCCGCCCCCGCGGGAGACGAGGAAGGGCGGATGATCCCAGCTGCCAGAGAATCAGAAATGTATTTCTCCATGACCTCCCTTTCCGGATTAGAAAGTGAATATAACTTGCCTTTAGGCGGAGAAGACCCTGGTACTAAGTCTATGGCACAGTCGTAGGGACGATGCGGAGGAAGAGAAGCAGCCCGGGACTTACTGAACACTTCCTTCAGGTCAAGGTACTCCTCTGGCACGTTTGACAGATTCACCGACGACTCCTGTAACACAGAACGAGACACAGAAGAACAGGCAGACAACAAACAAGACGCATGACACTGGTTGCTCCATTCTGCCACGGACCCCTGACCCCACTCGATCCTGGGCTTGTGTTTGAGCAACCACGGATGACCCAAGACGACCGGATGAGTAGTAGATCTAGAAATAAAAAATGGCAACTGTTCAGTGTGATTACCGGAAGTGATGACGGTTAAGGGCTCCGTGGCGTGTGTGATGGTGGGTAGCTTCTGTCCATTAAGGGCGATGACAGTTATGGCATGTTCCAAAGGGTGAATGGGTATGTGCAAACGCGTGACCAGATCATAGTCCATGATGCTGCCCTCCGCCCCCGAGTCGACCAGAGCCTGGCAGGTGTGATGCCCCGATACCCACTGTAGTCTCACCGGGAGGAGTGTCGCAGATGAGGATTTATCCAAGGAAAGACCACCCGACAATAACCTCGGTACTACTGTCGGGCTCTGCCTTTTACGGGACACTCCCTAAGAAAATGCCCCGCCCCTCCACAGTACAAGCACAGGTCAGTTCGTTCTGTCAGGGAATGAACACAGACAGAGGATCCAAGTGCAAGAATAACAATATTTATTGACAGGAAAATGCTGTACAATAACTTCACTCCAAGGGTCAGTCGAGGCAGAGGCTGTGGCGTGCAGAGTGGCGAGGCACTGGGTGGCGCAGGGCTACAGCGGGTATCAGAGAACAAGGATAATCCAACCCAGAAAACAGGGCACACGACGAAAGTCCAGAATCCAAAAACCAGGAAGAAACACACAGAGAACACGACACCGGGAACAGCCTGCAACGAACTGACAAAGACACATAAAGACATGCACAATATATAACAACCACTAACAAGACACGGCTGGCAACAGATCGCAATCAGACCATAATGGGTGACGCCCACACAATCATTCACTCACACCCAACACACACACACACACACACACACACACACACACAACAACACACGAGGGTGAGTAAGTGAATCCATGAACCGTGACAGAAGAGCACTACAGATATAATAAAAAAGTTATCTTTCTCTTCTTTTCTGCATTTCACTTCTCTGATCCAGTTTACACTATTTGCCATTGTTGGCTCAATTGCTTGTGATGCTCTTTGGATAAATGATTCAGTGTGAATTAAAATAACATTGCGTGACGTAAATTCAAGTTCATTACACTTCAATCTCAACCATACTAAATAACAGCTGAATTCCCCCTTTTTGTCAGGCTGGTTTTTAAGGGGGAATTTATAGTGACTCTTTCTGCAAGTTACATCTTTACACCAGTAGGTGTCACTATTCAATCAAGTCACTATTATAAGTGGGTATTGAATAATTCATTCAACTGATTCATTCAAGAGTTGATTAATTCATGAACGAGTCATTGAATCATCCACACATTGATTATCCAGAACGAAACAAATGAGTGAGTCATTGAATTATTCACTGAACCAATTCGTTCAACAACAGCGCAAAGAAACATGGAACGGTTCTGCTGTGGTTTTGTTTGGATTATTGGGGGAACAAAAACAAGTAAGTAGCGGGCAATGATGTGTGTAAAATGTAAGTTACTCATTATTAACTTCTTGTTTTTTGAAATGTAAAGCAATATCACACAGTCGCACTGCCACTTTGTCAATAATAGCGACCAAAACGTCCTCGCTAGTTAACGTGAGCCTCTTTTGAACTAGCAACTAAAACTTCTCAGTTCTTTCACCTCCGCACCAAGCAAGACCAAAACCCAGACCAAAGGTTTTTTAGAACCCGTCTGGTTTCATGATGGAAGTTGAGACGTCACAAAGATTTTTCCCTCAAAAACACACACTTAGGCTAATATATATGCCCACATAATTGTGGAATAAGCTACTAAATATACACCAGGGTTAGTGGTTAACAGCACAGGCGCCCGAAGTGATTTAGTCTGCTAATTTGTTGTCTTAATTTTCTGCCGAGTAAAACGCCAAGACTTCTAAAGGACTGACAGATGTAGGCTACAGTTAAACTACACATCTGGGCAAATAGTAATCAAGAATATTTTCTTGTTTTCTGCGATCAAAGCACATCAGAAACATCTTTCCGGTAAGTTCACATTTCTTTAGCTATAGTATTTGTATCATGTATGAAGTAATTTCTCCTCATGTGTAGTTCTGCATGTTAACTATCAACATTAGTAAGTGTCACAAAACGTTTTTGTCTTTAATACTATATTGTTTTATCACTTAAAACCAAACGAACTTATTTTTATCTGATATTTTAACAGTATCTGACAGTTTCTTTGATATTGGCTTATGCATTTCCATGCATACGTTTTTAAGTGCCAACATACTTCTTGCGTTAAGTATTACATCACCGGTACGTCACTGATACTGTATGTCATTACTTACCGAACTAACGCACTTGTCGGACTCATTCCGCCGGTGTGGGACTCTCCCTCTCCCCGCCCCCTTGCAGCATCATCAACTCCGGAATAAATATCCTGAGATTCACGAGCTCAGACACAGAGACCCGGAGGAGACCCAGAGAGATACTTTGGATTAAGACGCATTTACGCGCATTGAAGAGGAGTAAAAGCGCACTTGTTTCGGGAGGTAAGACGAGAACACAGCGGCTTTATTTATTGCTTGGCACAGGTTTCGAGTTCAAATCAGAGCTGTGCCTCAAAACACACAGAACTGTCTGCCTAAACAGCATCATATAATCACATCTGATGCAGGAAAACTTGCAGGAACGCACCGATGATGCCCAAAAATGCTGTCGTAGCGAACTGGGATTTGAGACACTATAGTTATCCGTTTATTTCAGTTATATAGACAACAAAATTGCATCGTGTTTGAAAATAATATATAATAATACACTGTAAAAAATAACATGCACAATTGTTTCCTTAAGTTGTTATTTATATTTGATATGACTCTTAAAATTGATTCATAACCTAATTTAGTTAGGTTTAGTCACAATACTTTTGACTTAACATTTATGCATTTGTTAAAAAATGTGTTTTATCATTTTTATGGTGCATATATAATATCTAGCCATAATATAAGCAAAATTGAGCCTATATATTTTATAGAACATTATGTAGACATAATAGTATAATGAAAATAATGTGATTTTTGACTTTCTTTCTGTGGCTCGACGCAAACTGGGATTTGAGACACTGCCGAATAACTTATTACTTATAGACTACAAACTTGTATAGTGTTGAAAAATATATACATAATTTTTTTTATATATTTTCACTAGTAGGAGCAGGACACTATAGTTCATTTATGTAAGTGAGGATAGCAAATTAAAGTAAACTGTGACATATTATACCCAAAAATTATTCATACACTGGACTACCAGTAAAATTGATTAAAAAAAATTGGGACCAAAAATTATTCAGACTCTTTGACCTGACCATGTTTTGCTAAAGTGTTATCTGACATAATTAAGATAATTTTTTTCTGACAGTTTAACGCTGAGATCTTGTCATATTTTATTACAATTTTTTTAAACTATAGTCAATAAACAGTAAACATAAACGTGCAGTTGTTTCCTTATTCAGTTATAATGCAGTCAGTTTGATTCAGTCATATAAAATATTTTTGTATATCATTTGACATTGTATAAAAAACAACTATAATGCTAGTAAAAGAATGTTATTGTAAGGATATGTCAGTTAATTTTTATACATTGTAAATACTTGCAATGTGGTTGATCAGGTTGAACCGGTAAAACCAGTTAATTTCAGTTTAACCGCAAAAAGCACTTTGTATTTTCATAATATATGTATAAAAGCATTGGTTTGTGTTTGTCTCTGTATCAGACAGTGTTCAGATCTGCATGAAACTGTGCTGTTATTGCACTGCAGTTGTCTTAGGCATTGATCCAGCATTTACAGTAATCAGACTATAATTCATGTCATCTGTATAAAGTCCTTCAGGCTCACGTGACGTCGACGCTCAGAAATTCAATATTGCCCTAATAAAGTTCTGCTGTGTGTAAAGCTGCTCTTATCTGCAGAATTACCAAACAACATGCTTGTGCCGATGAACGTCCAGCACTGCTTGTCTAACGTCATTCGTATGAGAGATACCGGGCATCAGACGCACTTTACGACAGGTTCAAAACTAACCTAGTTTGGACAAACTACAGGCCAAAACGCCTTAGGCTTTTATTAAGACTAGGGTTATGGTGCATATCTCTGCATTTGTTTGCAGTCGGCTTATAGTCAGCACATTTAGACCATGCTCCGATGCATTAGCTTTGTGCTTTACAGACACTGCTGTGTTAAGGGGGTTGGCAGGACCTTGTTGGTTTAAGTCAGATCTGCTCATTACTCACCAGGTCTGCTTGTGCTGACGTTAAAATGTTGCTAGTAAGAGTTGTTTTTGCTTTCAAATTGCAGGCAGCTTCTCTTATCCTACGTTGGTTCAGCTGTGGTATTTATCGAGAGCTTACAGACGGACAGATGCGGGGCAGATATATACACTCTCGTAACGAGAACGCTCTGTCTCTCCTTTTCTTTCTCTCTGCATGCGGTGACTCAGCTCCACTCCTTTACAAGCTTTTAGACTCACTCATCACGTTTGCAGTAATCTATTTCTCCATTCTTCCCTCCCACGAGTTGTGTCTCCTGGACAATAACGCTCTGTTCTGCCTTTGGGGCCAGGGATTGGATTTCACACACTATCACACACACACACACACACACACACACACACACACACACACAGAAACTACACACACAAATGTAGATGGATATTAAATGTTGCTTAGTTTCAATGCAACAACTCGTTGTTTTCCAGATTCCAGAGAAGAAACATTCCTTAATATATTAAGACTTGTTTGCAAAGAATATATTTTGCATGTGATTTGTTTTGTTTGATTTTAAGATTTGTGACACCTGTTTCGATTCATACGTTGTCTAAATGTAGGGGGTTTATGCTGTGAAAAGACAAATGCTGCTTATTTTAAAGGGGGCCTAAATGCCCCTTTTCATATGTGTCAGTGAAGTTTCAGATCATTTATTATAGCTTGTCAAATTTGCCCCTATTTGGGTGTGAGCAAAAACACGCCGTTTTTGTGTGTGTCCCTTTAAATGCAAATGAGCTGCTGCTCCCGGCCCCCTTTCCAGAAGAGGGCGGAGCTTTAACAGCTCACGCTTCGGATGCTCAACAACAACAAAGCTGGAGAATCTCACGCAGCCAAAATGAGGATTGTCAGTAACGGTGTTCAGCCTTACATTGTTCAAACCGGAGTCGACACTGATGGAGAGACTCAGGAAGAAGTTACAACTTTTAGACGTTTCTGAATGGTTAGTGGATAAATTTATGTAGTTGCTGTGGAGTTGCATGTGTCGTCATGTTAATCTTTTGTGCAAATCCAGCCCTAGTTTATGAAGCAGTCCGGCGTAACAACTCTTCCTCTTCTCTAAAGCAGCCCAACATGGCCTCGCCCCCTTTATTGTGTGTTCTCAGGGGCGGGGTTTATGTAAATTTTAGGGTTTGTGATGTCACTAACCCAGGAAGAAGCTCGTTGTAGTTCCTACCAGCCGTTTAAACAGCGATTTCTGTAAAAGAAAATATCTCCCTTTGCATTGAACTTTGAGCGTCGTAACTTTGCAGATGTTGTTTATGATCAAACAGCAACATTACACACTAACTAAAGTTAAAAAAGTCAAATCATAATCAAGGACTCCTTTAAGATGCATCCTCTATATGTTGTGCAGTGTTACCTCTCAGATCAAAGTGTCTTGTTTGAAGCATATTTTGACTGGAAAATAGACTAAAATAATTTTATGTTTGCGGTTGTTGCCGGCTGTGGTTTTATATGCATGTGACTCAGAAAGACAGACTTCATACTGACTCACTATAAGAGCTGAATGAGGTCAAATAATAAAGAGACCAAGAGAGGAGAACGGAAGGAAAGGCAGTTAAGAAAGGAAAAGGGTGTCATTCTGCAGATGGTCGGCTCACATCAGGTCAGACAGATCCGATTGTGTTGTTTCTGAGTGTGTGTTGTGAAGGGGCTTCTGTGTTGCATGTGTGTGTATGTGTGTGCGTTTTCTCTCTCATGTCAGCTGGGTCCATATGTTTCCTGCACAGCATGGTGCCTGTATGTCTCATGCCCGTAATGAACATGCAAACCGTGTTAACTAACCACTGCATTATACTGCAGGAGTGCTGACTTTATATGCATGTGTTTTTGTGTTTGCATTTAATGCTAACTTTGTCGCAGATGCAATTGAGTCAACTACTGACATACAGTGATCTTGATGAGAAATGAGTTCATGTTGAGATCTCTGATTGCAGACTCTGGTGTCTTGGGAAATATGATAATGGTTTGAGACAGTTGAGATCTATCCTGAAGCTCTAGAGGAGACACATGTGAGATTACCGGGGGATTTTCCTCTGGAGAAACATATGAGGAGAAAGAGACTTCATTTGATCTCTGTTCTCATTGTCTTTTAGGAGAAACAGCTGTGATATTATAGAGATCTACAGGTGTGTTCCTGTTATTCATTCTTCAGGGATATTCCCACTTTAATCAGTCAGCACTGACTGATTAATTATTGTAAACATGTATAAACGTCGCCTTGAGGAATGCTGGTGAAACTGGTTCATTTGTATTCTAGACACTGTTTTGAGATTTTGCCCTTGAATATTATTTTATCAGAGACTTTATTACTCAAGCTGTGCGTGGACTTCACTGTGAATGTGTGTGTTTTTTTTTTGTTTTTTTTAATCTAAATATGTTTTACTATCAAGTATTTCAGTTTTTTTTTCATATTCATTGTGTTCCTCAGAAATTCTTCCTTGTTTTCTCAAGTTACACCCAAATATAATCAACTGTGTTTATAAGACACTGCAACCAACAGGAAGAGACCCATAAACTTCCTGTCCGGCTTCATCACACACACACACACACACACACACACACACACACCACACACACACACACACAGACGCAGAGAGAGAGAGAGAGAGAGAGAGAGAGAGAGAGAGAGAGAGAGAGTTGCTTAAAGAAAGTGTAATTTAACAATAGTGTGTGTGTGTGTGTGTGGTTCAGGTAAATTCTACGTTATAGGGACAAAATGTCCCCACAAAGATGGAAATATCCTAAATCCTTGTCCTTGTGGGGACATTTTTTTGGTCCTCATGAGGAAAACAGCTTATAAATCATATTAAGTGATGGTTTTTGAAAATGTAAAAATGCAGAAAGTTTTCTGTGGTGGGTAAGGTTAGTGTAGGGGGACAAAATATACAGTCTGTACAGTATAAAGACCGTTATGTCTATGGAAAATCCCTATAAAACATGGAAACCCAGTGTGTGTGTGTGTGTGTGTGGTGATGTGGTGATGTGGTGATTTGTGACTGTTCAAGAAGCAGAAACTCTTTTCTCTGTTTTGTGGTCAGTGTTAAAGTCTTTATTGTAGTTCCACACGGGACACTCACAATGTCAGACAAAAGAAAAAAAACGGATCATGAAGCCATTAAACCCTTTCTTTTTTTTAGACTGAAATTCCCACACATCACCACAGAAATTTGTTTATAAGTGGAAACAGATTTTCATTGCATTTCTGCTGATGCCACATTGATGACACATTTTTGTCCATTTTTTTGTGTTATTTTAGTATCATTGAGATAGTTTTTACTAATATTTTGAATTTTTTTTTTCTTTAAAGGGGTGATTGATTATGATTTCACTTTTTTTAATGTATCCACTAACCGTTTCATTCTAAAAGTTGTAACTTCTTCCTGAGTCTCTCCATCAGTGTCGACTCCGGTTTGAACAATGTAAGGCTGAACACCGTTACTGACAATCCTCATTTTGGCTGCGTGAGATTCTCCAGCTTTGTTGTTGTTGAGTGACCGAAGCGCGAGCTGTTAAAGCTCCGCCCTCTTCTGGAAAGTGCATTTAAATTTGCATTTAAAGGGACACACACAAAAACGGCGTGTTTTTGCTCACACTCTGTACTCTTACTGTGTCAACTACAAAGACCTTTTAAGATAATTATCAGAGAATATTTAAATGTTTAAATATTTAATATTTAAATTCAAATGAAATTTCCATGAAGCTATGCAAGAGCAAACTATGAGCAATAACCTCATGCAAATATGTAACAATCCTTTCTGTTTGATTTGCAGGTGTTTAAAGAGAGATATACAGAAGAACATGAAATTATTACTGAACCTGCTGCTGCTTCTGCCTGCTCTGTGCAGCGCTGCAGATTCCACTGTAAGTGTGTGTGTGTGTGTGTGTGTGTGTGTGTGTGTGTGTGTGAGAGAGAGAAAGGTGTTAATGGACGATATCTGTATTGAACAACATTCTGCGTCTCTGACAGGTGCTGAATCACAGGCAGAAGAGAGGCACACGCACTTACAGCAGAGGTGAGTTTTACTCTCTGGCTATATTAAAAATGACACACCACCGTATACTACTCATATTGTGTCTGCAGTATGCAGCATGCCAATTTCCTGTAATACAACGGAGGCAAACTCACATGGTCAGCTTATGACCAACACTTCCGCTGGTGTAACACGTCATAAATAAATAAATCACTTTCCTTTTCATCAAATTTATTTATGTATTTTCTAGATTCTGTCCCCTGGCAGACGTCAACACGTCGGCTGCATCCGAAAGGTACTTAAGTTGAATAAGTAGTTACTTTGCAACCTCTCAGAAAGTATTTTCCTATATAGTATGAATGTAATCCGGACGCACTACATTCGCCATGTGACCTAACAATGTCAGTTGCATCGCTTCACTGCCATTCACAAATCCTCTCCAGTGGATCTTTTTCACCTACTATACAATAGGAAAGTATGCAATTTCGGATGCAGCTGACTGTGTGCAAGCAAAAAGTTTGTCCAATCAGAATTTGTTCTGTGCCTTTAAGTTTAAGCTCCGCCCCCAGGGGTGTACAAACTCAGTCCTGGAGGGCAACTGTCCTGCGGAGTTTAGTTCCAACTTGTCAACACACCTGTCTGGAAGTTTCTAGTATGCAAGACCTCCATTAGCTGGTTCAGACGTGTTTAATTGGGTTTGGAGCTAAACTCTGCAGGACAGTTTAAACAAAGCTGGCTTAATGATTCAGTGTCATGTAATGTTTTCTTTTGGCTGTAATGCTACTAACCTAAATACGCTTTTCAGTAGCATAACACTAAATTAAAGATGGCTGTGTATTGTGTAATGTGTTATTGTGGCTTTTCCAATAACAAGCTACCTTTACCTACGAGTAGCTGTAACGTGACCAAGTCAGATTTTAATAGGCTGTATACTACAAATAGTCAAATAGTATAGTAGTATGCTATTCAAAGCATGTCCTCAGTGTGTTGTTGTCCATGTTGTCCACTAGGGGGCGCAATATAAGCAGGGAAAACATGAATGTCACACATTCACAAGCAGAACTTCAGCATTCAGGACGAACACAATGAAGCAACACAGCCTCCCTTTTGTCCTCTCTGTCCTAACCCAGTCTGTGTTTCGGTTGTGGAGGAGAAAGCTTGAGTCATTTAATTTGCATTTATCCCTGACCACAATCATTATGTCCATTTCCGTGTCATTTGTGTGTCAGAAGCTTGTGTGGACACTGATTCGGCTGCGGTCCGAGACACGGGGGCGACGTGGCTGCGGTGGAGGGGTCCAAAAGTTGAATTCTGCCGCTGCACCGTACGAGGAAGAGTCCGCTGTCATGAGATCCCAGTGACCAGTGAGTGATTACACACTCTAATAGACTAAACTTTTTAAAGAAAATAAACATTTATTATTATTGCATTAAGTGTATATAAAGTATAAAATGTATATGTTTATGTATTTCCTTTTGTGTGTGTCTGTCTCCACTGGGTAAAAACACAGCATTTCTGCAGAACCACCTTTTTTAATTATTTTGAATCATTTAAATTTCAGTGTAGAGCGTCTCCTCCCCATGAGTCACTCGCTCAAGACTATATTCTCACGGAAAATTCACTGGAATTAAAAACACCTGTCATTTTGAATTATGGCACGGGATTATAAGTATTACGACTTGACCACAATTTATTGATGTGTATGTTGTAAAAGTTGTTCTCTTTCTAAATATAAAATGATGTAATCATTGTATAAAAACACTTTACACCCAGTTAATTACGAATACTTTGGAAAGACCAAAAATGTACGTAGCACACTTAAAATAGCATTTTACTATAGAAATGTCACACAGAGCAGCAAATACAATTTATTAAAGTCAGAAATGGTCCTCAGGATATGAACGTACACAAATATTTATTGTTCTGTTTTTCTTCCTGTTCCTCAGCATGTTTCGTGTCGAAGTGTTATAATGGAGGCACGTGTAAAGAAGCCGTTTACTCCAGTGACTTCATCTGCCAGTGTCCGCCAGGGTTTACAGGAACACAGTGTGAAATCAGTAAGTTTTGATCTTGTAGCAAAATACATATGTACTATTAATACTTCTGTTTGTCGCTGCGTTTAGATGCTTTCAATTATCTTAGTTAAATTAGTATAACTATTTTTAGTTTTATTAGTTGATAGTAAAATTAGTACAACTTACTATTTTTACTAGTATTGTTAGTTGCTAGTAAAAGTAGTATAACTTACTATTTTTAGTATTGTTAGTTACTAGTACAATTAGTGTAACCGGTATAACTTTTTATTATTGATAGTTGCTAGTACAATTAGTATAACTAGTATAACGTATTGTTTCTAGTATTGTTAGTTGCTTGTAAAACTTGTATAGTTAGTATAACGTACTATGTTTAGTATTGTTAGTTGCTAGTATACTAATATATAACTAATATAACTTACTATTTTTAGAATTATTAGTTGCTAGTAAAAGTAGTATAACTTACTATTTTTAGTATTGTTAGTTACTAGTAAAATGAGTATAACTAATACAACGTACTATTTTTATAATTATTAGTTGCATGTAAAAGTAGTACAACTAGTATAAGTTAGTAATTTTAATATTGTTAGTTGCTAGTAAAATTAGTATAACTTACTATTTTAGTATTGTTAATTACTAGTAAAATTAGTTAGTATAACTAACTTGTACAAATTTTTTGTATGGTTAGTTGCTAGTAAAAATAGTATAACTTACTATTTTTAGTACTGTTAGTTACTAGTAAAATTAGTATGGCTAACTAGTACAACTTTTTAGTATTGTTAGTTGCTAGTACAATTAGTATAACTAGTTCAACTTACTATTTTTAGAATTAGTACTAGTAGTACAAGTAGTAGTAGTACAACTAGTATAACTGACTAATTTTAATATTGTTAGTTGCTGGTAAAATTAGTATAACTAACTAGTACAACTTTTTAGTATTGTTAGTTGCTAGTGCAATTAGTATAACTAGTATAACTTGCTTCTAATATTGTTAGTTGCTTGTAAAATTTGTATAACTAGCATTACGCACTATGTTTACTATTGTTAGTTGCTAGTACAATTAGTATAACTGGTACAACTTACTATTTTTAGAATTATAAATTGCTAGTAAAAATGGTATAGCTAACTACTATAACTTACTAATTTTAATATTGTTAGTTGCTAGTAAAATTAGTATAACTTACTATTTTTAGTATTGTTGCAAGTAAAATTAGTATAACTAACTAGTACAACTTTAGTATTGTTAGTTGCTAGTACAATTAGTATAACTTTTTAGTATTGTTAGTTGCTAGTAAAATTAGTATAATTAACTAGTACAACTTTTTAGTATTGTTGGTTGCTAGTACAATTAGTATAACTAATATAACTTATTGTTTCTAGTTGCTTGTAACATTTGTATAACTATCATAACGTACTATGTTTAGTAATGTTGCTAGTACAATTAGTATAACTAGTACAACTTACTATTTTTAGTATTGTTGCGAGTAAAATTAGTATAACTAGTATAACCTTTTAGTATTGATAGTTGCTAGTACAATTAGTATAACATTGTTTCTAGTATTGTTAGTTGTAGTAGTAAAATTTGTAGTATAACATACTGTTTTGTTAGTTGCTAGTACAATTAGTATAACTACTACAACTTACTATTTTTAGAATTATTAGTTGCTAGTAAAAGAAGTACAACTAGTATTAATAATTTTAATATTGTTAGTTACTAGTTAAATTAGTATAACTAGTATAAATTTTTAGTTTTGTTAGTTGCTAGTACAATTAGTATAACTAGTATAACTTACTGTTTCTAGTATTGTTAGTTTCTAGTAAAATTTGTGTATTCATACAATTTGTGTATAAATTTGTATAATTTTCTGATTGAGGAAAATGAGTGCATGTAAACATACCTACTGCAGTTTAACTAAATGATCATCTTTTATTAGTGTCTCAGTTTCAAAGTAGCTTGACCAGACCGCTGTAGCTGAATACTGTCTGCATTTCTTCCTTGCTTCTCTTAGACACAGGTGAGAGATGTTTGAGGGGTCAGGGGTCAGCTTACCGTGGCACCTGGGGCATGAGCATGTCAGGACTGGAGTGTATTAACTGGAATTCCAGCTCACTCCAAGGAAAGAAATTCACTGCCAGGAGACCAGAGGCCAACACACTGGGACTGGGCAACCACAACTACTGCAGGTACACATGTATTTTATCATATTGCTCTTCTGTGCAATTTGCAAATTGATGTCATCATGCTTTAGTAAAAACTAAAATCAGCGGCATGTTGCTTTTGTGCAGTAACAATAGCTGCATTGTGTTTTTGGTGAGTAATTGTAGTGTTTGGGTTGTGTTTTATTCCTCAGGAATCCAGACGGAGACACTAAACCCTGGTGTTATGTTTATAAAAAGGCTCAGATCTCATGGGAGTTTTGTTCTGTACCGACCTGCGTAATAGGTACAATCATTCAGCACATTCACAGACACAAACATCCGTATCCATGTAGTGTGTACTAATGATGTGTGCTGTGTCATCATGTCAGACCCCTATCTAGAGTGCGCACAGAGATCAGGACAGACCTACAGAGGGACGAAAGCCGTCACACGCAGCGGTTTGAAGTGTCTGCCGTGGGATTCACCCGCAGTGTCTCGTAAGATCTACAACGCATGGAGACCCGACGCCAGAGAGAAGGGCATCGGCAGCCACAACTTCTGCAGGTACAATGAATAAGAAGTTAAATAATATAAGTCTCTGGTGTCTCCAGAATGTGTCTGTGAAGTTTCAGCTCAAAATACCCCACAGATCATTTATTATAGCTTGGCAAATTTGCCCCTATTTGGGTGTGAGCAAAAACACACCGTTTTTGTGTGTGTCCCTTTAAATGCAAATACAAATGACAACTGTTTAATTGTTTGTCAACAATTTTTTTATATTGTCAATTGTTTTGACTCATCATGTCAGCTCTGTATTAGTTGGTGGATTGCTTGGTAATTACTTGAACTTTTGTGCATTTTATCACACACAGGAACCCGGACGGTGACCTCAGCCCCTGGTGTCACGTCTATAAAGGCTCTCAGTTGACCTGGGAGCTCTGTGACGTCCCCAAGTGCCGTAAGTCTGCAGTGCTGCCATGACAACTGATCAATACAGCTCACAAATACATTAGTCACTGATCTACAACACATGACTAACAGATGCGGTAGAATGTTTAGTCTTATAGCGTTAGTTCACCCAAAAATGAAAATTATCCCATGATTTACTCACCCTCAAGCCATCCTAAGTGTATTTATGACTATTCATGCTGTAGTTTTGTCGTCTGATGCTTTAAATGCTCGAGCTCTTTAAAGCAGGATGGATTCTGATTGGCTGTCAATGTTTTTATTGTTCATCAGCTGGCAAAAATTTGTTCTGAAAGTGATCTTGTTTCTCTGTGTTGTTACGGTGTGTACTCTGATATTCTTTTATATTTAGTATGATATTTAGAACTATGTCTTTATCGTTATAGTTATCGTCCTTGGTGTGAACGAGCCTTTAGAGTAATTCAGGGTTTCCCAAATAGGGGTTTGCATTTTGATGCTTGAGCATTTGAAATGTTTAAAGCTCATAAATATTAGTTGTGTAACTAGTAGTGTATATAAAATGTATTATAATTATGAAACATTTTATTATTTTACAGGACAATTGTAATTTACAACAGCAATAAATTTCTGTCTTCATTTTTATAATTAGAGTTAAAACATATTAATAATAATCAATAGAAATAAAAGCGTTACTACTACTACTAATAATGGTATTAATAATTATTATTTATTCAATTTGACTGGGTTCCTTTCGGAGAGTCCTATGTGTATGCAATTAAATACTTTAAAGTTTGTAATATTTTTGACATTGTTTGTCCACTAATAAAACAGTTTGAGAGCACTGTCCCTCCCTTGTTTTTTGAACCATGTTTGTCTTTTCTCCACAGCGAGGAAAACTCCGTCAATCACCACACTTGGACCACGAGCCCCTGCAACCACCAACAATCAAGGTAAGACTGTGAAAGATAACTAGACTAGTACATTTTATAAAGAAAATGAGTGTTTACTAAGGTAAAAGTGACTCTAGGGTGTTCTGGGTGGTATTTTACCATCTCACATGAAAAGAATAATTTTAGATTAATTTGTTGTTTTGTGTGTACAGAACACATCTCGCTCCCAAGTTTTGTGTTTGTAAGGCAGCTTCACAGTTGCCATGTCCACTTATTTTAAGCGTTTTGGGGTGTGTTGTTTAGGCTTGGCTAATAAACAAACTAGTTTATGGAGTTATTAAAGTGGGCAGGTGAATGTCATGATATTTTGTTCTTTCAATATAAAGCATTTGAATTTATTTAATTTTAATTTAATTATTTGAGTTTATTATGGGATTGTTCTTGTCTGCTGTTTTTTTTTCTAGCAAGATATGGCAACACGAGTGAGTCGAGACTCGTACTTCTGTGTCTTTCTTGCACATCTCTGATGTGCGTTTAAATACGACAACTAGTTAACTGCGTAGAATCGTTGTAAATGCGGTTGTAACTACCTGATAGGGCTGAATGATTGATCGCATTTTAATCATGATCTGCTTCTCTGGATCATTTAAGCATAATCATCTGATATTTGTAATAAATCTAAACATGAATCGCGACTATATTGTTGCTGAACAAATGCACTTATGCAACATCTGTGATAAATTAGTCTTTTTGTTGTTTTAATAGATAAACATAAAAATCATTTGGAATTATTGTAATTAATTTTAGGGATTTCACTGTTTTAGCAGTGTAGAGAGATAAGGAAGAATAAATCTTGCGTGTGAGTTGATCTTGAGTATTCTTATTGTGTTCTTACATGAATGTGCAATAAATCTAATGAAAAACAATTGTGATAATCAAGATAATAATTTTTAAGCTAAATAAACGTGATTATTAGTTTAACCATTATCGTGCAGACCCACTACCTGAATTTTTCTGGAAATGGACTCCAGTAAATGACTGAACTGTGTGTGTACAGAATGGGATTAAGCACTAAAAAGTGAACTGACAGAGTTTTCCCACACTTTCCTCCATCTCTCCCGCTCAGGCTCCTGCGGTCAGCGCATCGAAGCTCCTTCAAACTCTCTGCCCATGTTCAGGATTCGTGGAGGTCAGGTCAGCGATATCCGAGAGCAGCCGTGGCAGGCCGCCATCACCGTGTATCGGCCGCGTGCCAATGCCTACAACTTCCTGTGCGGCGGTGTCCTCATTGACTCCTGCTGGATCCTCTCCGCTGCTCACTGCTTCCAGGAGAGGTGTGTGTCCGCTCGGACTGAATCTGAATCACTGCTGTCAAGTGATTTTAATTCACTAATCTCATTGCCTTCATCATGACCTCAAGAATCAAATCATTCTTGACACCTTTACCATAGACATTGACCTATATTCCTCCCCTTTCTTAAAAAAGGTCTTTAAAAACCTTAAATTTGATTTTAAAAACCCTGCAGATGCCCTGTATTTTGTTTAAAAGACATTTAAATTTTACTGAAAACAAGACAAAGATCTTGATTGTGAATATGATTTTTTTTTTTGCATTTTGTAGTTTCGATGTTTTAGTTTGACTTCTGTTATCTGTGTTTAGATTTGAGGTGAAGCGTCTTCAGGTGGTTCTAGGTCGAACCTTCAGGCTTCAGAACTCCAGCAGCGATCAGATCTTTGATGTGGAGAAATACTGGATCCACGAGCAGTACAATGACGACACGTATGACAATGATATCGGTGAGACTTACACAAACATTCTACATGCTTACACGCATGACACAGATCTTAATGATTATTAAGATCATCATCACCTCACAGTCAGCTGATGTCACTGTGACGGTGGAAATTTCAACAAAGCCACTTTAACTAAAAACACTGTTTATTGTGACATTGACTTACAGTCGTGAGTTTCAGACCCATCAAGCGCTTTTTAGGGTTTCCATCAATTTATTATTTTTTTTAATATATTTTACTTATTTTATATATTTTTATTTATTTTGTTTTATACTCCACCGTTCAAAAGTTTGGTCTTGGTAAGATTTTTAAAACATTTTTAAAGAAGTCTCTTCTGCTCACCAAGGCTGCATTTCTTTGGTCAAAAATACAGTAAAATTGTGAAATATTATTACAATTTAAAATAACTGTTTTCTATGTGAATATATGTTAAAATGTAATTTATTCCTGTGATCAAAGCTGAATTTTCAGCATCATTACTGCAGTCTTCAGTGTCACATGATCCTTCAGAAATCATTCTAATATGCTGATTTGATGCTCAAGAAACATTTATGATTATTATCAGTGTTGAAAACAGTTGTTCTGCTTCATATTTTTGTGGAAACCGTCATACATTTTATTTTTCAAGATTCTTTGATGAATAGAAAGTTTAAAAGAACAGCATTTATTTGAAATAGAAATATTTATTTGCATATTTAATATAATTTAGGCTTTTTTTAATCTATCGGCTAATTTTTTAAAAAGTTTTAAAAATTGTATTTTTTTATGCTTATGAAATGTGAAATTTCTCTGACATGGTTTGCAACAGTAGAATATAAGAGACGGTAGTACATACTACCATATCATGTGACTTTATCATCATTTCAGTATTTTTTTTAATACCGGTAGTTCATTTCAATTGTAAGTAATTTTGACTTTGTGTCTTTAGCTCTGCTCAAGTTGAAGAGCGAGTTTGGTATCTGTGCCATCTACTCTCCAGAAGTTCTGCCTGCATGTTTACCAGAACCTAACCTGGTTTTACCGGATTGGACGGAGTGCGAGATCTCTGGATATGGGAAAGAGGAAGAGTGTAAGATCAGCGTTACTGTCTGCCACAAAAAAACAAGACAAATTTTTTTTCTTGATAGTCTAATTAACACTTGAGGTATTGTATAATAATTGTACTCTTTCCTTCTGTCGCTGTCTCTCTCAGTTTCTCCGTTTTACTCTGAGAGAATCAAGCGCGGTATGGTGCGGTTGTGGCCGCAGGATCAGTGTGTCCCGGAGAAGTTGTCCGGCCGTCTGGTCACCTCAAACATGCTGTGCGCCGGAGACACGCGTGGCCTGGACGACGCCTGCAAGGTGATACGCCACATTCAGCACATGCTAGTTAGCCTAAACAGTGTGTGAAATGATTTGTGCATCTTGACTGAACAGTTTCTCCTGGTCTTTCTTTAGGGGGATTCCGGTGGTCCTCTGGTCTGTCCGAAGAACGGCAGAATGATTTTGATGGGTTTAATCAGCTGGGGCGACGGTTGCGGGAAGAAAGACATACCTGGCGTTTACACACGTGTCACAAACTACTCAAACTGGATCTCCAGCAAGACGAGAGCAAACTGAGACACAAACGAACACAAAATACAGAGACTGTTAGGTACAGAATATAGATGATGGGGAAAACATCTCCACATTCACGACCTTCACGCCTGATGGACTATATTTGACCTGCTCTCCAGTTGTTTTAAGTGACGTTTGAGGAGGAAACCATCAGTGACGTGGCATGGGAATGTGACACTGATGCTGCGAGTCGATCGTGTTAGATCGTGTTGCACACAGGACAAGAAATCAAGAAATCTGAATCCAAAGAGCATGTTTTTGATTTACACCACACAATGTGGCCTTCAATTTGAGCTTCCAAACTCAAAGTTCTGCAAAAGGATGACATGAAAAATACATCATAAAGACTTCAGGGTGCTAAAGTGCCAACTGGTGCACAAGATCCTTTAAAAGTACTTAATATTTAAAAATAATAAATTTAGAGGCACTTTTGCTTTGCTTTTATATATAGTGAAGATAAAGGCACAGTAAGTGATGGCACTTTTGAATGTTACGTGACGCTTCTACTCTTAAAATGATGTTAGTTCCTAATAATTGTACAGGTTTTTAACACTAAACTTCTGCTGGGTCAGAGAGATGTTTGTTTCATTGTCAGTGTTTCTGTGTTGATCCAAACAGATTCATTTGACTGTATTTAATATGACTTTATGTCCTTGTTAACTGGATGTTTGACTCCAAAATGTCTTTATCAACCCAGATCTAATATTACTACAGACTTTAGATGTTGGGATGCATATTAAGTTAATATTTAACTATTTAACATATTTTATAAACTTTTATACACAGCTAGTGCTAAATTGTTTTGTTTTTACAGTAAATGCTTGTACATTACATTTACCAGACTTTTTATAAAACATGAAATGGAAACAGTGCAGTCTTCTGTATAACAAATATTCTTTATAAATGTGAGATGATTTTTTTTCAGCAAGTGTTTTGTGAATTCACACTATAATTGTATGAATTTGAATGATTAATTATTGAATTGTCGAATAATAGGTGAGCGCAGAAAAACCTCATATCCTTGTGTTTCTTTCCTATATGTAAGACTTTTCATGTACTAACCGCTATTTTAATTGCCTATGTGCAGGGGTTAAATTGGGCTGAGCCCCGGCACATAGGCTTACCAGGGCTTGACATACGCTTGTCCGGGACCTGACCAGACAAGTAGCTTGATTAAAATGTCAATAACAACCAAAACGCGAGAATGACTCATTTAGCTTAAGTGGCGATTGATAGTGGATAGTAATATATGTACTGGCGGTGATATTGTGCTGTTGAGGCACACGTAACCTCTTGAGGAGAATTCAAAACAAATGAGCTCTGCTCACACAAAGAAACTCAGTCATGTTGCAATAAAAATGCAATATGTGGGTTTTTTATAGCTAGCTATTTACGACATATGACATAGGTTAAGCATCACACGACCGAAAGAGCTGAATTCCTGAATATCACCTTGATTGAAATTGACACTAATTTCATACAACAGTTCAATAAACAAGTAGTTAATATTAATTACTTACGTTTTAGGTGCAATATTGCCTATTTTTTGTTCTATTGCAGCAGCGAAAATAGTTCCAAACGAAGCAGAATCAGCGCATCTCGCAGCTACGCTCAGCCGTTTTGAATGATTCAGCGTTTTGAACGAATCGGTTGAGTGAAGATTCAATGGCCCAATCATAAACAACTGCTTCATTCTTGATTCAGCCTTTTGAATGAATCGTTTGAATAAATGAATCAGTGGCTCGCTCATTAAGACGGTCACTTGCCGCCATCTACTGGCGGTTTAATTTCATGTTTAAAAGTATACATTTCCCACCCAACATTTCTGATTTGTATATTCAAAAATATTTAAAGAATCTCATAACATTATTTAATGCAGTTGTACTTTTTCAGTGTAAATTATTTAATTTGGTAACAGCCCTATAGTCTTACTATTTTAATTTATCAAATGTAAGAATTTGAAATATTTTGGGAATGCCCTTTATAAAGAGTAAATAACATAAATATGCAGATTTAAATATGTCACTGCTGATAAAACACTGATGAGAATGTTGCTTGTTTCAGAATAAATTATATTTACAACACAAAAAAAATCCTATTTTTTTCCCAGGCAAGCTACTTTTTTACTCTGACGAGTAAATGACCAATTTAGTTGTCCAAAGGACAATGACAAAACAAGGCTTAATGTCGAACTCTGTATTTTGTATTTATGCTCTCTCCTTTAATGGTAGCATCACTCTTATATTTGATACTGACACAAAGGAGAAGGCACAGGCCTACAGAAAGATTTTATTGTCATCAGATGTAGCTTTGCACACTACCAGCAACTATAGAATGATTTTGATCAGCATTTTAGTGTTCATTACAGAGGGCTCTCTTAACTTGTTATATTTTAGTTTGTCAATTGATACGATTTTGTAGTCTTCGCATACACATGCACCCCTGAATCCACATAACAAATCCCAATTTAACCCCTGCCTATGTGTGAACAGCTAGTAACGAAACTTAAAAAACGAGACCTTCCCCAACTGTTTGTAACCCCAGTTCTCTGAAACATTGAGTGTTCCACCTATGGAAAGGGCATCGATAGGCCTACCTGACTTCTGCCAGAGATGGGCACTCGAGTCGCATCAGACTTCAGACTTGACTCGGACTCGACCTGAAATGACTTAAGACTTGACTCGACACAAAAGACTCTTGAAAATTTTAAAAACGACTCAAGTCTTTTACCCTTAACTACTGATATAATAAATAAAGAATATTTGTTGTATTTGAATGGTTTTATAATATCTGCGTCACATATATTTCCCTATTTGTCGTGGTAGACCGGACTCTTGTCATTGCATCCACAAAGGTTAGTCACATTAACTCACACAGCTAGCTATTATACTGTGGTGTAGCTGCATGGGTCATTTGGATTGCCAGCCTGTTAAAATATGAACAAAGCCTTTAAACCTAGCACTGTACGTTTTATCAATCTTTTCGTATTATAGACCTTATGTAGCCCCGCCCCTTTTCAGCGCTGCGCTCGTTGTCTTTGGACTTCCGGCTTGTATTTCCACAGCGATCTTATGTATTTATGAAAGAACTGCTCATTTTAAAATAAATGTCGACTGACATTTGTTAAGACATCTGCTTTAAACATAACAATGCTCATGATAATTTTCATTAACTCTACAACAGGTAAATCCACTTTACCAGCTAATTGTTCTTCAACAGCGATGCCATTTACAGAGCTACCGCAAAAACGGAAGTTCAAAGACAATATTCTAAAGATGGCGGCGCGCTTGTTTCTCTGGTAAATAAGGTCTATATGCAGCTTTTCTCTTTCTTAATGTGTGTCCATAAGAGAGAGATAGAAAGAGGTGATATTCCATTTATTACTACGCAATCAGCATGTGTAGAGTTTTCAATTGACATTCCGAGGTTTGATATTTTCTGATAATTACTGTCGTCAATAACAACGAAGCTGTATAACAAACCGTGACTCACTGGCGCCATCTTGCGTCCACTTAGCACTGTATTGAAAATGACTACTCGTCAGGACGATTGTTTTGTACATTGTAATGGATTATAAAGTAACAAGCTGGATGTACATTATCCCTTACATCATAGGACCTTAATTTCAAATAAAACAGATGATAGAAAGATCATATTATTTTGTCTATATAATACAACTAGGATAAAAAATAGGATTTAATTATGAGAATTTTTTTTTTTTAATGACTCGAGACTCAACTCGGATAGTGATGGCCGATTTCGAAACACTGCTTCATGAAGCGCCGAAGCTTCATGAATCTTTTGTTTCGAATCAGTGATTCGGAGCATGTATCAAACTGTCAAAGTCTGTGATTTTAGTAAACGAGGCTTCATTACGTCATCACTGTTTTGAAACATTTCGAAACAGTTCGAAATATCAATGGTTCACCGGTAGAGGGCGATGATAATGTGAAGCCATGAATCATGTAGATTCACTGAGAACTATTGAACAAGTGTCTAGGGCTTTACCCTATGGTTTACCCTATACTTTTGCAATACGTTTGTTAAAGGGTATTTTTAATGCATGTTTGGTCTGAGTTTTTGTTGCATTTACACTGTTCTGACCACTAGGGGTCACCGTGGAGACAGGTGTCAGATTGTTTCGAAGCCTCGACACATTACGACACATTTGCTTCAACTGCTTCAGTGTTTCACGAAGCCTCAATCTGCCCATCACTAGACTCGGACTCCAGCTTAAAGACTTCAGACTTGACTCGGACTCCAGATAAAAGACTCGTGAACATCTCTGACTTCTGCAGAAGAATCCAATTGCACCAGGTATGGCTTGATAGACAGGAGCGTGTAACCAATGCCAGGTAAGGTGCATAGTGCAAAGTGCGTAAAGTACCTGCAGCTTTACTGGAGTCCTGGTAACACTACATTTACCTTTAGCTGGTACGCACTACCTTTACCGGGGTCTTGGTAACATCAAGCCGGTAGTATCTGACAAACATATGGGGAGAGGCCCAGCTTGCAGCGGCACGTGTCCTGCAAGGAAACTCTCTTAAACAGAGCCCAAGAGGCAGCTATACCCCTAGTGGAGTGTGCTCTGAGGCCCCCTGGAGGCTGCACTCTCTTAGTTTCATAAAGATATAGCTTCTACAAGCCAATGAGAGAGGCTTTGAAATAGGTTACCCTCAAGAGACGAAGACCTGGTCGCTCCTCCTGAAAGAGCTGGTCCTGTCCAAGTAAATCCGCAAGACACGTACAGGACACAGAGCGTTCAACCTCTGATCTTCCATGGAGGAGGAAGGAGGTGGGTGAAAAGCAGAAAGCTTAATCACCTCACATGTGAACGCTGGGAAGGAAAAATCTTATCTCCACTGAGAGAGAATTTAGTGCACAAGGAGTGAATATGCAAATCACTAACACCAAGACCAGGAGCAGAGCTGTCTTGAAAGACAAAAGCTTACGGGAATTTTTTCCCAAGGGCTTAAAAGTCTGTTGAGACAAAGCCTCCAGCACCATGGAGAGGTCCCACTTTGGAACTGCTCTTCTAGTGATTGGAAGAGAACGGCGGTGTAAGGGGGTGTTGCCCAACCATAGTGCAGTCAAACCCCAACAGGACATGCAACAAGAGCCTTTCAATAGATCTTAATAGTAGAAAAAGATTTTCCACCATCCATAAGGTCTTGCAGAAAAACCAAAATATCAGAAACTGAGCACTGATATGATATCAGCCAGTGCCCTTCACACCACTCCTCAAACACACGCCACTTACAGTCATGAAGGCATCGTGTAGAAGAGGACTGTGACATTCTGAATTGTGGCAATAACATGTGGGGGGAGCCCCAGTGTGTTTAAGTTTGCCCTCTCACTGGCCAGGACCAGAGGGCAACCCTGTCTGGATGAGGGTGGTAAATTTCCCAGTTCGCTGTGCGTTATGGGAGGGGACAAAACTTGGCATAAAGCACAGGGATAATCTCTGCAAGCCATGGTGCTTTGGGCCACCTGGGTGCTATCAGAATCAGAATCAGGCTCTGTTCTCTTACCCTGGCCAGAGTCGCCATTATTAGGCAACATCAGGCCATGGATGGGCCAGTATGCCCACGCCGAGGGGGCATCCTCATCCCGTAGGGATAGGAAAAATGTTTTTTTTCATGCGAGGCGAAAAGATCGACAGTTGCCTGGCCGAATCTCCCCCACAGCAGACTCACTATCTGAGGATGGATGCGCCAGTCTCAATTGAGTGGGTTCCCCCTCAACAAGAGTCTTTACCCCTGTTCAGAATGCCCGGACATGGGTCGCCCGTAATGACAGAAAGTGCCGCCTGCTCCATATGAACAGCTTGTGAGCTAGAGCATGAAGCTTGGACCCTTGGCGGTTGATATGTAGCAGATGTGGTATTGTCGCGCCATACCAGCTCACAATGTCCCTGTAAGCGAGGCAGAAAATGATTCAGAGCCTTCCACACAGTGAGGAGCTCCAAATACTTTATATGGGTTGAGTGAAGTATCCTCGGCCACATCCCATTCACTGTTCTGCCCTCCTGGTTGGCTCCACATCCTGTCGCTTCATAACATTATGGTTGAACCACTTTAGTCATGTTGACTATTTTAGCGATGTCTTTACTACCTTTCTGGACCTTGAAAGGTGCAATGACGTTGCTCCCTATGTGTGGTTCAGAAACCCTCGGATTTCATCAAAAACATCTTAATTTGTGTTCCGAAGATGAACGAAGGTCTAACGGGTTTGGGATGACATGAAGGTGAGTACTTAATGACAGAAAATTCATTTTTGGGTGAACTAACCCTTTAATGGCCACTGGCAGGGTACAACAGGGCTAAAGGCACACCTTAAGAAAAATGTGCTTTTCACTACTCTCAAAGTGTATGATTGCAGAAAAAATGTATATGTTTGTATTGAACATTGATGGAGAAACAGATTTTGTGTGAAAATAATTCATAAAAGTGGTTTATTTTGTTTAAAAATCTTATAAATGTATGAGGTGGTGAGGGGGGCCTTTTACCCCACACACGGGGTAAAAGGCACACAGTATTGATACATATACTTTAGCTAAAATAATATGTTTTTAATAATGTCTAGCTTAATACTTATTCAAAAGAATCACTTTAGCAAAGTTTGTACTATTTTCTGTTTATTTTTATAAATAAAATAATTAATTTTTGTTCAATAAATATAGGCTACTGTCATTAAAATATGGTAATATAAAAATATATTTTAACAATACAGAAACAAAATTATTTTAAAAAGTAAAGATTCTGAAAGCATTGAAAGAGATCCCATAATGTTTACTAATATAGATTTACGGTAGTAACAATAAGTGATATTTTATTATGATATGATTAATATATTTTTAAATATGATTGCTTCGTTATAAAAATGGGTATTATCTCTAAGGTGGATACACAATTTGATATACGATATTTACCATCTGAATCTAACCATATCATGTCAACAAATGGAATAGTCAGCCAGCTATTTATCATCATGTTAATTATTGTGCCTTTTGCCCCAACAGCAGATGCGCTTTTTACCCCAAATACCATACTTTCACATATTCTTCCGTTATTGAAAAACTGTTGCTTTAATTACCTTGAACAAAACTGAAAATCATTAAGAAGACCTTTGTCTGAAAATATAAACATTAATTTAATCGATTCTCATTTGCTACTTAAATCAACAACATTTTAAAAAACATCAAATATAAGATCAAACTGTCTCAGAATTAACTTTGCGCTGCTGCCCGCGATCGCATCAAGGATCAGACAAATTTGCACGTGCATTTTGAAAAGCGGATATTTAGAAAGTGCCTGCAAGTTTTTGTGCCACCTAGTGGTTTAGAGGAAAATAAAATCAAAGGCGCCTTTAGCCCCGTTGTACCCAAAGGTTTCTGATTTCTACATATAGCCCCTTGGTCTCCATTGCCACACTGGTGTCTGGTCATGATGAAGCAGTCTGCTCTAATAAAAGATTTTCTTCTCATAGTTTTATGGGTTGGTTTCTGAGGACAATGAAGGTCAAACTCTGTAGCCACTGTCACAGTGCGGTCAGTGGTCTGCACATTTCCCAGGAGAACAAAGCGTTGCTCAACAAAACTGTTCTGAACGTATGGAGCTGCAGAGAGTAGTGAAAGATATTCATGCAATAATCTATTAAACAAAGTCATGAAGCAGCACCAGGAAACACATTGACTACTGGATGAACGGGAAATCCAACAGAATGACAGTTTTAATCATTAGTTTGTCATTTTCTAAATGTTTTTGGTTAGTCATCAACAGACAGGAATCTCAAAAATGGGGAAGACCAGGTTAAAAAAGAAGCAGCAGGAGATTCCCCTCAGGAACAAGGAATTACAAGAGCGCAGATAATTAAACTGATGTTTTCTTACACATTCTTTCCATAGTTTGCTTCACACATATAAAGTGTTTGTATGTTTAAGATTAAAACATTTAAGTGGATAAGTTTTGTTAGCAAACGCAATGTTTTAGTTGAACCATCACCATAAATAATCTCATATTAAAATAGTATAAGTCCAGCAGCGATGAGGATTTTTTTCATATCCGTTCCTCTCGACTGATTTCTGACTCAATCATATGGTGGTGATACCGGCATAAATCCTGTGACCTTTAAAGAGATGATGTCAGTATTGTTCACTCCTAATAAATTCCCCAGCAAAGCGCCAACCTGAGAAACAAGATAACAGGAAGAAGAAGAGCATAATAGAAGAAGAGCATAATAAAGCTGCGTCCCAATTCACATACTGTGTGTGTGTGTGTGCAGAAAAGATGTACTTTCATGATTCAGAACAACAACAACAAGCAATAATGGAGGATTTCTAATCGGGTACAAAACAGACACCTCCCCAAAAGTTCTTTCAGCCAATAGAATCACTTTGGGGCCTAAAAGGGACGTGACATCACACCTGTTCACTATTAACTTGATTGTAGAGCAACTGTGAGGATGAAGCTTGATGCTAGTGATTTGTTTTATAGTTTGTCCAAATACATACCTAAAACTAAGTACTTTTCCATCACCAGCACATTGAAGTACTTTAGACCCTGTTAACACTTGGTATTAAGATGCGTTTTGGTCAATCGGACCACTAGTAGACGAGAGAGACACATTCCCTTTACACCTGGTATTTTAATTTGTGTCTTATGTCCATTTTCGACCACTTCTGTCCTGATTTCTTCGAGGAGAGTTTCCATAGGTAGGTAAATGTCTGGGCTTTTTCTGATTTTTCGATCTAATGGATGAAAAACAGCCGCAAGACCAGCCAAATGCCCAGAGTGTGTGTTAGAAATCAGGAATGGTGGGAGAACATTGTGCTTGGTACATTTATCATCTTCAAACCAAACCTGGGTCTTTAGCCAGCAATGTTTAAGTCCCGTCTGGCTAGCGCTCTTCCCATAATGTTTACACATTAGGTCAGTAGACGGAGAGTAGGTGGTCTTTTGTCGCTGTTCGAACACTTTCGATCACATGAGCGTTTACAATATGAAAGCAATCCGGTCGAATGCGTTTTCGACTACCTCTGCTCTGGAAGTGGTTGAAAGTGGACAAGCTCAAAATGTTTTACCCCCTGTTTACACTTGTATTTAGCGTCATCCACTTGTGATCCGATCGACCAAAACGGATCTTAATACCAGTTCAAGTATGTGAACTGGATGCCGTCAAACAGTCAGAATCGCTTCTCTCACCTGACGCATTACAGCCTGACGCTCTTCTTCAGAGGAAGATGAGTTGGTCAAAACCCTCGCCTCCAGAACAATGAGTCCTGTAGGAACATCTGCAAAATACCAAAACACTTAAGTTATTTCAGGTTTCACTGACTTTCAGTTACAACAGTGATAGTAAAACTAGACCTACACATTCATACACATACACACACACACACACACAGATGAATTACCTTTTGGTAGAGATGCTGTGGATGTGAATGGGGGGTCAAATTCAGTGCGGTCGAATGGAGGGGCTGTAGTGAAGTTTACCGGAGGGACTGTAGTAAAGTTGAATGGAGGAGCTGCAGTTGTAGTATTGAAAACTATAGAGAAAGTGACAGATGTCATGAACGTTGTTGTATGAGAGGATTGAGGATTGATTTAGCAATAAATACAATATTGATTACAGTGACACTGAATGCAGTGCAAATTAGGAACAGAATACTAAGTAAAACACAATCATCTCAATGTCTCAACTTAAAGAGAGCTTCTGATTGAAATTAGCCAATTAAACAAAGTGTAAAACATCTCTATATCTGTGTATGCGAGTTCTTACTGCATGTGTTGTTGAGGTCGGGGCAGCAGTCATTGAGCTGTTTACAGGCCTCGTCACAAAAACAGCCTCTGAAACAGGTGTGGTTTAAGCCACTGCAGCACAGGGTCGGATGTGAACACGTTCCTACAGGAGCAGTGAAGACAACATAACATCATTAATATAAAGGATCAAACTGTATAATTTTTATTAGTTGCCATAGAGAGGTTTTTGGCATCCAGTTCAGATATTAAAGTCCCCCTGTGGTGAAAATCAAGTTTTTAATGTTATGTCTATAGCCCTTTTCGGAAGGGACTACTTTTACATGGAGAGGTGGGGTAAAGTAATTATTACCAGAGCTTCTCAGTGATTTTAGTCCCATCCAAATGTGCCATCTCAGTAATCATTACAGATAATGTCAGTAAAGATTACGGCGACTTTTACCTTCTGTAAAAAGGTCCGGAAAAACTACCAACCCCGTGCGAATACACCCGCTGTAAATATGTACATAAATATTCCGTCATTTCCTGTTTAAAAGTAGTTTTTCAAGTGTGGAGGCATTTGAAAAAGCATTCAGTTGCGTTCTAGGCAGTGGGACAAGTCTGTGGCAAAACATAAGTATTTTCCGCATACCAGATCAAAAAGAAGGTCGAAAGCGCATGTCAGAGGCACAAAACTAATTTTAGCTTTAGCTAAGTGCCTATTACCAACAGAATTTAATTAATAAATCATTTGACCAGACCTAACTGTTATATAGGTTGTTTAGATTATATGTGTTTGCGCACATGGTGTCAGAAGCAACGTTATACGCACATGACGACAGGGAGGTGACGATGGTGCGTAAATCGAGTTACCCCTCCCACTTCTGCTAGTTTTACGGAGATTTCTTATCCCGTGTGAATTGGCCATTAATATTACAGACACCCTGTGGTAAAATTACATTACTCCATCTACCCTTGTAAAACTAATCCCGTCCGAATAGGGCTAAAGTGGTGTTTTTAATATGCTTAAAGACAAACCATGTGCAAATTCATATAAATAAGCGCACTCAAAATGGAAGCGACGTGGTCGCGATGCGCATGCGATGCAAAAGGCTAATCATCTTAATTACCGTTATGTGTCCGACATTGTAAAAAGCGATACCATTGTGCAGCGTTTACCTCAGTAAGTTGACCGAGTGGATCTCTGAGCTAGTGAGGAGTAAGTGGAGGCGGGGCTAATTAGCATATTCATAGAGCCGCGTATAATAAATGAGGCAAGGGTTATATTTAAGCTATTTCAAGGCATGAAGAAAAAAGATCAAAGATGAGTTTTAAGGGATGCAATTAATGACTACAGGGGGACTTTAAGATTTAGAGAATTCACAATAATTATCGACAGTCAGTTCACACAGAACGCGTTTTTTTTTTTTTTTTTTTAATTCCACTGTGCTGCTTTTTAATTGTTTTCTATGTCTTTGACCGCTGCAATAGTCGCTCATAAATGATGCATTCATTGTGTCTGTCAAATTAGCAACTTGGGAGGGGAACTTCAAGTTTCTAGTGAATTCTCTTTGACTGCATTTTAATGATTCCTTAATTCAGGATATGGTCAGATATTTCATATGTGGACATTCGGAGAATTTAGATCCACCTTCTCTTCCATTCATCAGCGCTGCAAATGAATATAATTGTGCTGTGTCTCACATTTTTTAAAAGCAAAGGCACATTTTGTGTGAACTGCCTCTAACATGATACAGCATAATTAAAAGAAATATAAAACATACCTGTTAGTGTCAAAGTGTTCTTTGGTTTTGTACTGTTGGTGCTGTTATTGACTATAAAAGGGAAAGAGGTGCATATTTATTAAGATATCTTAAATCAAAATGTACAGTATATGGACAGTATTACTCTTTTAATCACAGTGAAGTGCTTTACTCTTGTATTACACACTAGAACAATTAACACAATCTGATTAGTAAACTATATGAGGCTGTTGACATGCAGCCAGTGATTCATTCCAGCACAGATGAATCAGATTTCCAGTATGAATGTTTCTGAATACCCGTGAGGCAGGTGGGTTTGAAATCAGGGCAGCAGTCGCGTAATCTCAGACAAGCAACATCACAATAACAGTTCAAGCGGCGACAGGTGCTATTCAATCCAGAGCAGCACAGACCTGGATTCCCACAACTTCTATCTATGACAGAAACACATCAGTTAATGTAATAATATATGCCATAGTGAATTAATCACACACAAGAAATACTCACAAATGGGAGTCCGAGTTGTCGTTGTAGTAGTTTTTGTTGCATTGGACACTCCAGGCCGTGTGGTTACAGGGATGGAGGTCGCATTACTGGGGTAACTGGTCACTGAAGTTAGAGAGCAAAAAGGTGGAATGGAGCCACAGAGCTCCGTCTAAGACATGGTTTGTAAACAACAAGGTCAAGGAAATATTTCTGTGAATGTGTATGGATGTTTTACTCTAGTGGAGTTAAATTGAATATTTAATCATATTCTTAAAGGACAGAAATGTGATGTACAATATAACAGAAGTCAGTTACTATAGCAATATATAGTTAAAATTGTCAGGATTTTGCCTCACATGTTGGTGAATGGACTGTAGTTGTGTCAGTTTCAATTGTTGCTGATGCCGGTGTAAGTGGTGTTGTAGCTGTAGTCGATGCTGGTGAAGGTGGCGTTGTAGCTGTCGTTATTACCCGTGTAAGTGGCGTTGTAGTTGTAGTCGATGCTGGTGTAGGTGGTGTTGTAGTTGTAGTCGGTGGTGTTGAAGGTGGCGTTGTAGTTGATGCTGGTGAAGGTGGTGTTGTAGTTGTAGTCGGTGGTGTTGAAGGTGGTGTTGTAGTTGTAGTCGGTGGTGTTGAAGGTGGTGTTGTAGTTGATGCTGGTGAAGGTGGTGTCGTAGTTGTAGTCGGTGGTGTTGAAGGTGGTGTTGTAGTCGATGCTGGTGTAGGTGGTGTTGTAGTTGTAGTCGGTGGTGTTGAAGGTGGTGTTGTAGTCGATGCTGGTGTAGGTGGTGTTGTAGTTGTAGTCGGTGGTGTTGAAGGTGGCGTTGTAGTTGATGCTGGTGAAGGTGGTGTTGTAGTTGTAGTCGGTGGTGTTGAAGGTAGTGTTGTAGTTGATGCTGGTGAAGGTGGCGTTGTAGTTGTAGTCGGTGGTGTTAAAGGTGGTGTTGTAGTCGATGCTGGTGTAGGTGGTGTCGTAGTTGTAGTCGGTGGTGTTGAAGGTGGCGTTGTAGTTGATGCTGGTGACGGTGGTGTTGTAGTTGTAGTCTGTGGTGTTGAAAGTGGCGTTGTAGTTGTCGATATTGCCGGTGTAAGTGGTGTTGTAGTTGTAGTCAGTACTAATGAAGGTGGAGTTGTAGTTGTCATTATTGCCGGTGTAAGTGGTGTTGTAGTTGTAGTCAGTACTAATGAAGGTGGAGTTGTAGTTGTCATTATTGCCGGTGTAAATGGCGTTGTAGCTGTAGTCGTAGTCGGTGCTGGTGCAGGTGGTGTTGTGGCAGGTAAAGAGGTAATTGATGTGGTAGTTGTAGTAGTATCTGTGGTTAGTACTGCTGCAGTGTTAGTTTGATCTGAGGTAGGTGGAGTGGAACTTTGAGCTGTGGAATGAAAAAAAAAGTTTAACATTACTAATTGGGGAATTTGAATCGTTTACAGTTTGTTCTTGTTTTGTTTAAATGCTTCTCAAAATCTCTAAGTGATTAAATGACTGAAATAAGAAGTGGATCTAAATCTGTAATGAAAACTATATCAAAATCTGACACACATACAGCTCAGCTGATGTGAATGTTACCTGTGGTTGAGCAGCTCATTGTGGCCAGCAGACAGCCGATGAGAATCACAGCAGGAGCCATCAGGATCAGTGTCTGTCAGACGTCTGCCAGTGATCTTATCGGTGTGCTCCGGATTGCTTCCTCTGTCTGTCCAGACTCCTGCCAACTTACACTGATGTCAGAGACAGATGAATCAAAGCTGGTTTTTCTTCATCAGGTAGGGTACCGACATCCTGAATTACTGGATTCTTTCGTGCCGCTGTTAAAATACCAGATGAAGGGCTTTGCCAAAAGATTTCCAGGCTGTGACAGTGTGCAAGACTTTCTTTCCTGCTCTTTTTGTTGTCTTACCTGCATCCAGATTTTCATCAAGATTTTCACATTAGATTGCTTTTTAATAGTGAACAAGTGATGTCACTTTGGTACTTTGTACCACTTGTATTGACGTTAGATTATAACTGATTTACCTATTTTTAACACTAAACATCTGCTGGGTCAGAGATATGTTTGTTTTTGTGGTCTGTGCTGTTTCATTGATTGAAACAGAATCATATTTCCCAGGAAAACTCACAGAATCTCTGGATGATCACATGATCCAAGTTTTACCTCATCAGGTTTTTATTTTCAGTGTGATAATCATACAGGAATCTCAAAAACTAGATGAAGACAGTGTTAAAACAGAAGCAGCAGATTCCCCTCCATGCAAATGAAGGAGGAACAAGGAATTACAAGAAAGCAGATAATCAATCTGATGTTTTTTACACATTCTTTCCATAGTTTGATTTACACATGTACAGTGCTTGTATGTTTAAGATTAAAGCATATAAATGGATAAGTTATGTTTAGTTGAACCGTCACCATAAATAATCTCATATTAAGTTAATTAATTAATTAATTTAATTTAATTAAGTAAAAGTCCAGCAGCGATGAGGATTTATTCATGTCTGTTCCTCTCGACTGATTTCTGACTCAATCACATGGAGATACCGGCTGAATTCTCGTGACCTCAAAAGAGTAGATGTCAGTATTATTCTCTCTTAAGTACCTCTCCAGCAAAGCGCCAACCTGAGAAACAAGATGGCAGGAAGTGAGAAAACAGCAGGTGCAGAAGAAGAAGAGCACAATAAAGCTGCATCCCAATACTCTACATTATTTATAGTATGGAAGATAAGAATTCTGATATTTAAATATATTTCATATAGTTTGTTTGGATGTAACATTGACACATACATCCCTTGACAACTGTGATATACAATGTAAAATACATTAACTGATGTACTTTTATGGTTCAGAAAAACAATAATTTCAATTTTCAGGTTTGAAATTCTTTCCCATCACCAGCACACTTAAGTACATTTAGAGTGTAGTGTAAGTATGTGAACTGGACGCAGTCAAACAGATATATTTGCCCATCTCACCTGACGCAGTGCAGCCTGACGCTCTTCTTCAGTGGACGACTCCTCGGCCAAAACCTCCACCTCCAGATTAGTGAGTAATGTGAGAACATCTGCAAAACACACATTAGTGATTTCAGACTTGTTTAAAAATCCGCTCAACAGTGCTCAAAGTTTCACATTTTTTAAATTTCCGTACCGACTAAGTACCGAAGTAGTTGTCAAAAGTACCGACATTGTTAGGCCTCCGCCATAATTGTGGTATCAAATCATAAGGCCCTCTTTTTGAGTCTCTTTGATAAGCGGTCTTGGTGTTTTCAGGTTGCTTAGTCTCTCCTTTAGATATGTTGCTGGCCTCCGTTACTAGACCCCAGCTGGTGTGGTTGCACCAAGGAGGCTCAAAGAGAGCCAAACAACCTGGTGCAACCACCCCATTTTTGAGGATCGTTGCTAGGTTTCCTTTCCATTTAGAGAATCGTTATGCTGAAACCTCTGCTCCTCAGAGCTTAGGGCTCTCTCTAAGCCCCCTTGGTGAGGCGTTCTTTTTAGCAGTAGAATGGGTGGTTGGTTCTCTTTTGGAGCCTCCCTGGTTCTCTGTTTTGATGGTGGCGTTGCTAGGTTTCCTCTCGCTTAGAGAGTTTTCTGCTGAAGCCTCCACCCCAGAGCTCCACTTGGATAGCAGTATCGAGTGTTAGGCTTCGGTGGGCCTCCTTGGTAGGCAGTCCTTAGCGTAGAATGTAGCTAGGTTTCCTCTCACTTTAGAGAGTCATTTTGTCTGAGGCCTCCATTCTTTGAGCTCACCTGGGGTCTGCTTTAGATAACCGGTCTAAGTAGTATGGCTCTCTGTGAGCGTAGTTAGGTTTCTTCTCACTATAGAGAGTCATTATATCCTTCACTCAGAGGCAGTATCAAGTGGCAGTATCAAGTGTAAGGCTTCTCTTAGCCTCCTTGGTAAGCAGCCTTTAGCGTAGAATGTAGCTAGGCCTCCTCTCACTTAAAGAGTCATTCTGCTGAGGCCTCCGTTCTTAGAGCCCCCCTTTGAGGAGCAATCGACAATCGAACGATTGTCGATTGCTCCTGTCTGCCTCGCTGCTCAGATTGGTTTGCGTCTGTAACTCCGTATAGCTTTGTTTTGAATCTCTTACTTTTATTCATTGTTGCTTATTTTTTTATTACCGTATATGTAATATTGCCTACCACACTAATCTGACGTCGCTAGCTTGTAATATTTGAATCTAAATCGCTGTTACAACGCATTTGCATTTGCAGCGCTAGCTTGTTAACTTGTTAACAGTCGCTCGCGCGCTCCTTTTTCAACGCGTTCTTCAAACAGCTGTGGTAAGTCGGATCAGTCTACAAACACGGTGAGTCATGTCATCCTCTCCCAGCATTGCTACCTGTTCCATTTGCCACATGTTTACCATAGCTCTCTCTGTCAGTGATGAGGGATTTACATGTCATAAATGTAGGGAAATAGTCAGGCTGACAGAGAGAATCTCAGAATTAGAGACACGCATCCAAACTTTAATCGAGGATAGT
Source organism: Ctenopharyngodon idella (assembly GCF_019924925.1). Classification (NCBI taxonomy): domain Eukaryota; kingdom Metazoa; phylum Chordata; class Actinopteri; order Cypriniformes; family Xenocyprididae; genus Ctenopharyngodon; species Ctenopharyngodon idella. The sequence continues at coordinate 32,913,767 of NC_067227.1, forward strand.
AAGAATGCAAGGGCTTCAGATACTGTTTTGGATGCGACTAGCTTAGTGAACTCTGTACATTGTTTGGTTCCGGCTGTAGAGCCCGTGCAGCAGGGCACTTGGGTAACGGTGAGGCGGCCTAGCCGCGAAAAACACCACTCTTCCGTTCCAATAAGAACATCAAACAGGTTCTCCCCACTCAGTGATACACCCACTGAGAATCCTGTTGAAAGTGCCCTAGTTATTGGCGATTCTATTACACGGAACGTGAAAATAGAGACACCAGCCACCATAGTCACATGTTTGCCGGGAGCCAGAGCACCTGACATCAAAGCAAATTTAAAAGTGCTGGCTAATGCTAATCGTAAATACTCTAAGATTATTATTCACGTCGGCACTAATGATGTTCGACTTCGCCAGTCGGAGATCACTAAAATTAACATTAAAGAGGTGTGTGAACTCGCAAGTACAATGTCAGGAGAAGTAATTTGCTCTGGCCCCCTTCCTGTTCGTCGGAGTGATGAGATAGTTAGCAGATTATCATCACTCAATGGCTGGCTGTCTAAGTGGTGTCCGCAAAATAATATAGGTTTCATAGATAATTGGAAAAGTTTTTGGGGCAGACCTGACCTGTTAAAAAGAGATGGTATTCATCCCTCCCGGGATGGTGCTGCTCTTCTCTCTAGTAATATGGCACATAGTCTTAGAACTGAAACATGACAAACTGGGGCCCAGGTCAGAAAGCAGCAGACAAACTGGCTAAACCGACCGTCTGCTAGCTGCCTCACGTTACAGAAGTCAGATAATTCAGATAACTCTCAACACATAGAAACTCTTACACCTAGATATTTTCAAATAGAGACTGTGTCTGTACCCCGAATTAGTAAAAACAAAAAACTTCCAAACCCATTTAATGGTAAAAATTTAATTGATGTTCAACAAATAAAAAATAGAGATAATAATGCTAAACAAATGATAAAACTCGGGTTGTTAAATATTAGATCCCTTTCTTCAAAATCACTTATTGTTAATGATATTATCAAAGATAATAATCTAGATGTGCTGTGTTTGACAGAAACTTGGCTAAAACCGGACGATTACATTACTTTAAATGAGTCTAGTCCTCAAGGTTATGATTATCGACACAATGCCCGTCAGAAAGGCAAAGGGGGAGGTGTTGCTGTAATCTATAGTAATATTTACAGTATTAGTCAGAAGTCTTTCAAATATAATTCCTTCGAAACTATGGTACTTTACGTAACATTATGTAAGTTGACATTTGTGCTGGCTACTGTATACAGGCCACCAGGACACAATACAGACTTTATCAAAGAATTTGCTGACTTTCTATCAGAGTTAGTACTAGCTGCAGATAAAGTCCTTGTTGTTGGTGATTTTAATATTCATGTAGATAATAAAAAAGACGCATTAGGATTGGCATTTGCAGATATTCTAAACTCTATTGGTGTTAGACAACATGTGTCAGGACCCACTCATTGTCGTAATCATACTTTAGATCTAATATTGTCACATGGAATCGATATTGATGCTGTTGAAATTCTGCAGCAGAGTGACGACATCTCAGATCATTATCTAGTCTCGTGTATACTACATTTAGTCAAGGCGGCTAAACTGCCTCCATGCCATAAATATGGTAGAACCATCACTTCTACCACTAAAGATTGCTTTATAAATAATCTTCCTGATCATTTTCATCGCCTTAGCATACCAGACAGCTTAGAAGACCTCGATGTTGCAACAGAAACTATTGCCTCTGTCTTTTCCAGCACATTAGACTCAGTTGCTCCTTTGCGTTTAAAAAAGATTAAGGAAATTAATCCAATGCCATGGTACAATGACCACACTCGGGCCCTAAAGTTAGCAGCCAGAAAAATGGAGCGCAGCTGGAAGAAATCAAAACTAGAAGTATTTCGTATTTCGTGGAGAGAGAGAATGATTGAGTACAGAAAGGCCTTAAAATCTGCTAGATCTGCCTATTTTTCAAAACTCTTAGAAGAAAATAAACACAACCCTAGGTATTTATTTGATACAGTGGCTAAATTAACAAGAAATAAAGCTTCAACTTCTGATGTTTCCAAAGAGCACAGCAGTAATGACTTTATGAACTTCTTTACTTGCAAGATTGATAATATTAGAGAAAAAATAATAACCATGCAACCGTCTACTACAGTATCGTGTCAGATAGTGCATTGTAGTGTCCCTGAGGAAAAATTCAATTCATTTACTGCTTTAGGAGAGGAAGAATTGTCTAAACTTGTTAAATCATCAAAATCAACAACATGTATGTTAGACCCTATACCGACTAAGCTATTGAAAGAAATGCTTCCAGAGGTCATAGACCCTCTTCTCAATATCGTCAATTCATCTTTATCATTAGGATACGTACCAAAAACTTTTAAGCTGGCTATTATTAAACCTCTTATTAAAAAACCACAACTTGATCCTAGAGAATTAGTCAATTACAGGCCGATCTCAAATCTCACTTTTCTGTCAAAAATACTAGAAAAGGCAGTATCATCACAGCTATGTTCCTTTTTAGAAAGAAATGGTATCTGTGAGGATTTCCAGTCAGGATTTAGACCGTACCATAGTACTGAGACTGCTCTCATTAGAGTTACTAATGATTTGCTCTTATCATCAGATCGTGGTTGTATCTCTCTATTAGTGTTACTGGATCTTAGTGCAGCATTTGACACTATTGATCACAATATTCTTTTAAATAGACTCGAAAATTATGTTGGCATTAGTGGAATTGCATTGTCATGGTTCAAATCATACTTATCTGACCGTTATCAGTTTGTAGTAGTAAACGAAGACATGTCATATCGATCACAAGTTCAATATGGAGTACCACAAGGCTCAGTACTAGGACCGTTACTGTTCACTCTGTACATGCTACCCTTGGGAGATATCATTAGGAAGCATGGCGTTAGTTTTCACTGTTACGCTGATGATACTCAGCTCTATATTTCTTCGCGCCCTGACGAAACTTACCAATTCACAAAATTAACGGAGTGCATAGCTGATATAAAAAATTGGATGACCAGTAATTTCCTACTACTAAATTCAGAAAAAACAGAGATTCTAATTTTTGGACCAAAAACTTCTTCACGTAATAACCTAGAATATTGTCTAACACTTGATGGCTGCTCTGTTAAGTCTTCGTCGTCAGTTAGGAATCTAGGTGTGCTCTTTGATACCAATCTTTCATTTGAAGGCCATGTTACTAGCATCTGTAAAACCGCATTCTTCCATCTTAAAAATATATCTAAACTACGACATATGCTCTCAATGAAAAATGCAGAACAGTTAGTTCATGCGTTCATGACCTCAAGGCTAGATTACTGTAACGCTCTACTGGGTGGTTGTTCTGCTCGCCTGATAAATAAACTACAGCTCGTACAAAATGCAGCAGCTAGAGTTCTTACTAGAACCAGGAAGTATGACCATATTAGCCCAGTTCTGTCAACACTGCATTGGCTTCCTGTTAAACATCGTATAGATTTTAAAATCTTGCTAATTACTTACAAAGCACTAAATGGTTTAGCTCCCCAGTACCTGAGCGAGCTCCTAATTCATTATAGTCCTTCACGTCTATTGCGATCTCAGAATTCAGGCCAGCTGATAATACCTAGAATATCAAAATCAACTGCAGGTGGTAGATCCTTCTCCTATTTGGCACCTAAACTCTGGAACAATCTTCCTAGCATTGTTCGGGAAGCAGACACACTCTGTCAGTTTAAATCTAGACTAAAAACGCATCTCTTTAACCTGGCATACACATAACACATTACCAATTTATATTTCCAAATCCGTTAAAGGATTATTAGGCTGCATAAATTAGGTCAGCCGGAACCGGGAACACTTCCTATAACACCTGATGTACTCGTTACATCAGAAGAAGAATGGCATCTACGCTAATATTAGTCTTTCTGTTTATCCCGAGGTTCACCGTAGTCAACCGGATCCGGGCCGTATCCAGGTGAGACCAAGGACCTGCACCTTGACACGACCACAACGCAGCCCTGAAGTATCAGCAGAGATTGAGTCAACTAGATCATCCCCTGTGAAGGCCTCATCGACACGACAGCCACGACACAGTTCCTCAACAACCGTCCATACCGGCGTGATGAATACGATCCTCAATTGGATGGAACTGAAATAAATACTTTTAATGTTGCGATCCTATTGGACTTATGATAGCAACCTGAATTGTAACAAAGCACTGTTGGCCAGAGGAGAACTGGCACCCCGACTAAGCCTGGTTTCTCCCAAGGTTTTTTTCTCCATTTTAACACCAATTTGCCACTTGTCTGCCACCTGATGTCACCTGATGGAGTTTGGGTTCCTTGCCGCTGTCGCCTCTGGCTTGCTTAGTTGGGGTCACTTGACTTGACATTTTGATATTCAACAGTGCTTTTGATCTGCCTGCATTGACACTATTCTTTAAGAGCTGCTGTGCAGTCAAACAATGTACCAGTTATCAATGTAAAGCTGCTTTGACACAATCTACATTGTAAAAAGCGCTATATAAATAAAGGTGACTTGACTTGACTTGACTTTGAGTCAGGGGTGTGTCCCCTGTAGGTGACTGGCAGGATGTTTGATCCTTGGCCATATTCCCTTGAAGGTATTTTACCAGGCCCTGTGCTAAGCTGCCCTTCGTAGCCAAGGTTTCTGGCCATAGGGAATAGAGTCTATGACGACCACTGGTGCATACTGCTAGGGCAGGGAACTTGACTCTGGTTAATTCCATTGATGTCACTGACTTATGTCATGCCACTTATTCCTTTAGCATGGCGGAGTGGGCATTTGTTCCCCATTAGTGTCCTAGGAAGCAGTGCGAGTACCTATTCAAAAGGGGACGTCTCGGGTTACAATTGTAACCATGGTTCCCTGAGAAGGGGAATGAGACACTGCATCCCGTTGCCATGCTTCAGGCTTGCCTGCCCACGTCTCCTTCAGACAAGAAGCGGATGACGTGTATTACAGGCACCCTATTTTTACTCTGGTTGCACCAGTAGTGACGTCATGGGCTGTTGCCGGCCAATGCCACTGTTGTGTTTTGACACTTGCTTCAGACACCGGCATGCTAGAGGCATGTTACCCTTCTCAGGGAACCATGGTTACATTCATAACCCGAGATGTTTCCGCCAAAATATGAAGCAGCACAACTGTTTTTAACACTGATAATAATCAGAAATGTTTCCTGAGCAGCAAATCAGCATATCAGAAGAATTTCTGAAGGATCATGTGACACTGAATGTGAATTATTGTATACACACACACACACACACACACACACACAAAAACACTCACTGAGAGGAGTTTGACTGGTTGTTGTTGTTGTTGTTGTTGTTGCATTAGTCACTCCAGGCCGTGTGGTTACAGGGGTGGTTGTCGCATTACTGGTGTTACTAGTCACTGTGGTTACTAAAGTTAGAGAGAAAAAAGGAAGTATGGAGCCGCAGAGCTCTGTCTAAGCAAGTTGGGTTTGAACAACAAGGACAAGAAAATATTACTGTAAATGTACAGTATATGGGTGTTTTACACTAGTGGACTTAAATTGCATCATTCTTAAAGGACAGAAATGTGACGTACAATACAATACAAAATACCAAAATGGCAAAAAAAACATATTAGTGATTTCAGGTTTGACTGTCTTTCGGTTGCAACAGTGATGGTAAAACTAGACCTAAACATTCATACACACACAAACACACAGATGAATTACCTTGGGGTGGAGTTGCAGTGGAGTTGAATGGAGGGACTGTAGTAAAGTTTACTGGGGGGGCTGCAGTTGTTGTATTGAAAACTATAGAGAAAGTGACAGATGTAATGAATGTTGAATCTGAGAAGATTATTCATCTTGCATCTTGCAATAAATACAATTGATTACAGTGGCACTGACTGCAGTGCATAAAACATTGTGGGATTACAAATTTAAGAATCTGTTTAAGATCTGCTGATCCTACATCCTGACATAACATCACATGAAATACTATGGTGAAGTACATTGTATTTAGCATTTTAAGGTAAAAAGGATGACTTTCTAGCTCTGCCTTTGTCTCTATGATAATGTGAAGGTATGGGCTATACTGTCAGACTGATTGGATTAGCACCTATGCATTTGAATGACACTGCTATGTTGATTAGATCATGGCTGGGAAATGTAGGGAATGGGCTGATTCCTGCACTGCATTTGCATGCTTCGTTTAGATTGTCTCCACCTCTACTCTATGTATCCCTCCCCCTTGAATGTATATGAACTACCAAGTACACTGCCTTAGTTGGACTTGGATGACTACAGCGATGCACAGCGCGTTTCTCAATAAAGAGTAACTTCTGCTTGAAAGATATCCCAACGTCTCCTGGTCTCTGCTTCGACGAGGAAAAAGTTTCCTACAGTTTTGGTGCCGTGACCCGGATAGAGCTTCTCACCTCAATCCTGATTGTAACTTCAAGCACAACAAAGATCTGATCCAAAAGAAGATCCAAGCTGAATTTTCCTGTACACCCAAGGGTTGGTGAATGATACTCTATCCAAAAGAACCATTAAGACCAGTACAAAGTTGTTATCCTCTGCGCCGTCAGAGAAGAGTTAACAGACAGCTGTAGGGTTTGGTTAACTAAGTTATCCTCTAAAAATGTTCTTTTAGAGATGAAGTTTATCCTCTGTTCAGGCAGGGAAGATTAGCATTACGTGCTAATATTGGTATTCTCTGTTCAGGCAGGGAAGATTAGCATTACGTGCTAATATTGGTTTATCCTCTGTAAAGTTAGGGAAGTTTTATCCTCCGCTTTATAAGGGAAGGTTGTTTATCCTCTGTTTAATCAGGGAAGGTGGTGTGTTAACAGAATAGTCATCCTCTACTTTGCTAGAGAAGAAGGTTCATCCTCTGTTAATTCAGGGAAGGTTACAACTGTTACAGTGTGTAAGCAAGTTGGTTCTACTCTGCTCACCAGAGAAGGTCGAATATATTACGATGTGTATTAACTAGGTTAACCTCTGCTCTGTCAGGGAAGTGTTCAAAGTGTATTGTTGTGCCAGAAAAACATTACAAAATGTTGAGAAAGAATGTTAGACTAATTCCAACAACTGAGAAAGGTGGACTAGCTACCCCTTTATGGACAGATAGTGAGTTCAAATCATTGTTAGGAAAGCACATGTACTCAATAGTGACTGAGTCAGTCAGACTGGATTTGACAAAGAAATTTGGGATTCATCCAGAAAAAGTTTGGTCTATTGAAGAATGCAAAAAGGTACTTGGTGCTTGTATTCGGAAGAAAAATATGAAGGGCATTATCTGCTGCCACAGAGAATTTACTCTATCCATTGCACAAGAACAAATCCAACGTATTGCTAAGTTAGAAGAGCAGAACAAACAGTTGCACACTCGAGTGTCTCATCTCACTCAGAAGTTGGGCCTCAACAAAGCCTCAACCAAATGTGACTCAAAAGACCAACAGTCAGATGAAAGCTATCCTGACTTACAGTCTTTCTGTAGACTAGAGGATAATAGCAATACTGGATTGATGGATAAAGATGTAAATGCAGTTGAAGTGTGTGGAGCGAGACAAAAGGCTCAGAGTAGGGTAAAAGGGGTTGACACAGTTACATCTGTAACCCCCATGCTGCAGTTACAAGCAGTCAGTACAGCTCTAGGTCCTGAAGACATAGAAAGACTTGCTGAGAGTTTGCCATCAATGCACAGAAATTTTTCTGAGTTTAGGACAGAGTTGTCCAGGAAAATGAAGCTCTATGATATGTCCCTAGCTGAAGTCACCCAGCTAATGTCACAAATCCTGAAAGAGTCAGAGTTCAGTGATTTTGAAAGTGCTGTAAATAATTCTGAGTTTCAGCATTCCAGCAAAGGTGAATTGAGAGAAGGAGTTCTGAGAGTGTTACAGAACCTTGTTGGACCAAAGGTGGACTGGTCAAAGATCACTAGTTGTGTACAGAAGAAGAATGAAACTGTAAGTGAGTACACTGAAAGATTTTGTCAGTCGGCTGCAGCATACAGTGGAATAGCTGACACTCCAGAGAAGGTGTTAGAGGATAATGGACCACTGGTCCGCATGTGGTTTGATGGGCTCTCATCAGAATACAAAAATGCATTGCCTTTCTTAGACCTCACATGGTCCAATGGAACCCTGCAAAACAACTTAGATCGGTTAGCTATTTGGGAAAGAGACTCCGATGTCAAGACAAGAGTAAAGATTGCAGCAGCATCCTTTAAGGTCAACACAGAGAAACAACAGAAACGTAAATGTCCTAAGAGAGAAGGCAGTTGTCATTACTGTGGTAAACCTGGACACTGGATGAAAGAGTGTAGGAAAAACAAAAAGACATTTAAAGAAATGAACAGCTTTACTCAGCTCCTACTCAGGCTACTTGATACACTGAAACTGCCCCTCCCCTCTTTTCTAAACACTTGGAGCAACAGCTTGCTGACATGCTAACCATTTGGGCTGTGAGTGCTTAATTTCCCCAGTAATCTACAAGAAAGCTGAAAGACTCATTCTGAACAAAAGAAAGTTGACTGTCACTTCCACCATTTGGGGTACACTGGTTAAGTACACTCACAGCCTTAAATGTTATGCTACAGCACACTCCATTCACTTATCCATCCTCTATGGGTTATGATGTCTGCTATGACTGATGTTTCATTGGAAGATGGAGATGTAGCACAGTAAAGTTTACAAATTAACTACAGGGAGAGAATAGGACACACAGACCAGTGAGGAGCCCAGGGAAGAACCGAAGTGCAACAGGCCTCGGGGGCCAACCCTGTGGTGAAGACTTCCTCATAGGTTTCCCCCTCTCAGTAGTTTATCCCCACCTTACTGGTCTATAGGTGTCAAATTGATTAAGACTAGGTTAAAAAAAAAAAGGAACAAAACCACTATACGATCACTAGAAGTTTATGATGATCAGAGTTAGACAGAAAAACTATACGATCATCAGAGGTCTAACGTACTAAAGTCTATGCATGAATACTGCTGGTCTGCTGTTTCTTTGTTTTCTTGTGTTGCAGGTATGTGTATATGCCATGACGGCTCATAAGCAGCACCTGGTGTAAAGCATCACCTCAGATATCCATGAACAACCTTCATGAAGACAGAGTCATCTGAGCAACTCGGAGTTGCACAACGACAAAAAATCATCTGAGCAACTTGGGACAAACATGGAAATGCATTGGAAATGGACTCTACAGGGAACAGACTCCACAGCTATTCAGGCGCCATGGACTTTTAGGACTTCCACGCTTATGCTACATGGTTTTCTGTGTCATCGTGTAGTTTATACAGCCCTGCGTTGTATATGTGTGTCAACAGTATACTCAAGTAAAAGAACATCACTTATGTAAATGTTGGACACGACACAGAATAAGCTGTATGTGCCTGTAACTGTTACAAGTTACATGACTGGAAGATGGGACTTATGTTAGCAAACATAGGTTATAGAAGGGATTTAAGAAGGTTTTAATTTGTATTATGTGAGAGTTATTAGAACTCTCAAAGGGGGGACTGTGGGATTACAAATTTAAGAATCTGTTTAAGATCTGCTGATCCTACATCCTGACATAACATCAAATGAAATATTATGGTGAAGTACATTGTATTTAGCATTTTAAGGTAAAAAGGATGACTTTCTAGCTCTGCCTTTGTCTCTATGATAATGTGAAGGTATGGGCTATACTGTCAGACTGATTGGATTAGCACCTATGCATTTGAATGACACTGCTATGTTGATTAGATCATGGCTGGGAAATGTAGGGAATGGGCTGATTCCTGCACTGCATTTGCATGCTTTGTTTAGATTGTCTCCACTTCTACTCTATGTATCCCTCCCGCTTGAATGTATATGAACTACCAAGTACACTGCCTTAGTTGGACTTGGATGACTACAGCGACGCACAGCGCGTTTCTCAATAAAGAGTAACTTCTGCTTGAAAGATATCCCAACGTCTCCTGGTCTCTGCTTCGACGAGGAAAAAGTTTCCTACAACATCAATCATCAAATTAGGAGCATACAAACTAAAACACAATCCTCTCAATCTCAACATACTTCAGCTCAAAGAGAGCTTCTGATTAAAGTGTAAACATCTCTATATCTGTGTATGTGAGTTCTTACTGCATGTGCTGTTGAGGTCGGGGCAGCAGTCATTGAGCTGTTTACAGGCCTCGTCACAAAAACAGCCTCTGAAACAGGTGTAGTTTACACCACTGCAGCACAGAGTCGGCTCTGAACACTTTCCTACAGGAGCAGTCAAGACGACAGTACAGTCAATAACATCATTATTATAAAGGATCAAACTCATTTTCAGCTGTGTCTCATTAGCCTCTTTAGCTCACCCTATAAAAGCCTGGTCAGTTCAGTTAGTCATTGCTAAGTCTTGTACATTTCTGAGCATTCTCCCTGGTTTCGTGTCTCTTAGTTTTTTGGATTCTCTGCCTGTTCCCCTGGATTTCTCTGTTCTGCCTCTGCCCTGGACTCTGTTATTGTTTGGAATGTTTGTTTGTGTTTTGACCTTTGCCAGTTTTGTGGATTACGATTGTGGAGTATCCTCAACTTTCGTGTCTTGGAGCAGTTTCATGACAATTACGTTATGTGGATGCATTTGGAGAATTTAACTATTAAAATATAGCATTTTAACTCCACTCAAATGAACCAAATAATGTGAATGAAGTTAGTTAATGGTAATGAATGTCAGTAAAATCTTTATGCTTTTTAGCATAATTTATCGTTTATCAGTGCTGCAGCTGAATATGTGCAGCATCTCATGTTATTAAAAGCAAAAGTGCATTCTGTGTGAATATGATACAGAATAATTTAAAGAAATACACAACATACCTGTTAGTGGCAAAGTGTTTTGGTTTGTACTGTTGGTGCTGTTCTTGACTATAAAAAAGAAAAGAGGTGCAGGTTTATTAAAATGTCTTAAATCAAAATGTACAGTATATGTGCATTACTTAATTACTCTTAATAGTAGTGAAGTACTCTTGTATTACAGACTAGAACACTCAACACAATCTGATTACTGAACTTGCACTGTCTTATATGAGGCTGTTGACATGCAGCCAGTGATTAATTTCAGCACAGATTAATCAGATTTTCAATATATATATTTCTGAATACCCGTGAGGCAGGTGGGTTTGAAATCAGGGCAGCAGTCGCGTAATCTCAGACAAGCAACATCACAATAACAGTTCAAGCGGCGACAGGAGCTATTCAATCCAGAGCAGCACAGACCTGGATTCCCACAACTTCCATCTATGACAGAAACACATCAGTTAATGTAATAATATATGCCATAGTGAATTAATCACAGACAAGAAATACTCACAAACGGGAGTCTGAGTTGTCGTTGTAGTAGTTGTTGTTGCATTAGTCACTCCAGGCCGTGTGGTTACAGGGGTGGTTGTCGCATTACTGGTGTTACTAGTCACTGTGGTTACTAAAGTTAGAGAGAAAAAAGGTAGTATGGAGCCGCAGAGCTCTGTCTAAGCAAGTTGGGTTTGAACAATAAGGACAAGAAAATATTACTGTAAATGTACAGTATATGGGTGTTTTACACTAGTGGAATTAAACTGCATCATTCTTAAAGGACAGAAATGTGACATACAATACAATACAAAATACCAAAATGGCAAAAAAAAAAAAAAAAAAAAAAAAACATATTAGTGATTTCACGTTTGACTGTCCTTCGGTTGCAACGATGATGCTAAAACTAGACCTAAACATTCATACACACACAAACACACAGATGAATTACCTTGGGGTGGAGTTGCAGTGGAGTTGAATGGAGGGACTGTAGTAAAGTTTACTGGGGGGGCTGCAGTTGTGGTATTGAAAACTATAGAGAAGGTGACAGATGTCATGAATGTTGAATCTGAGAAGATTATTCATCTTGCATCTTGCAATAAATACAATTGATTACAGTGGCACTGACTGCAGTGCATAAAACATCAATCATCAAATTAGGAGCATACAAACTAAAACACAATCCTCTCAATCTCAACATACTTCAGCTCAAAGAGAGCTTCTGATTAAAGTGTAAACATCTCTATATCGGTGTATGTGAGTTCTTACTGCATGTGCTGTTGAGGTCGGGGCAACAGTCATTGAGCTGTTTACAGGCCTCGTCACAAAAACAGCCTCTGAAACAGTTGTAGTTTACACCACTGCAGCACAGAGTCGGCTCTGAACACTTTCCTACAGGAGCAGTGAAGACGACAGTACAGTCAATAACATCATTATTATAAAGGATCAAACTCATTTTCAGCTGTGTCTCATTAGCCTCTTTAGCTCACCCTATAAAAGCCTGGTCAGTTCAGTTAGTCATTGCTAAGTCTTGTACATTTCTGAGCATTCTCCCTGGTTTCGTGTCTCTTAGTTTTTTGGATTCTCTGCCTGTTCCCCTGGTTCCCTTTCGTGGGAACTATCGACGCTACGTCGAATTACATGATGGGATCCCTCTGCGTGATTGCGTCGTGAAGCACCTCTGTATCTAACCAATGATGAGACGAGACGTCAGAGGCGGGTGACGTCACGGACCAGGAAACTATAAAGCATACCCAGAACAAAGAACGCTAGCTTCTGTTGTCTTCAGCAAGCGCTCTCTGTATCTTGTGTGTCTTATTTAGTGTTGTCTGCTTTTTGCTCACAGTGATCTCTTCGTCTGAGGAAAAGAGTTTCAAAGCACTACAAGACACGATATATATATATATATATATATTATATATATATATATATATATATATATATATAAAAATGGCGGAAAAAGTGAACAAACAGCAGTTCATTAAGTGTGTGCCTCCCTGCACGCGATTCATCTCGGGTGGGGACACACACGAGATGTGTGTTGTTTGCCTGGGAGTTGAGCATGCACAGGCAGCTCTCGAGGGGGCTGTCTGTGTACACTGCGAGCGGCTCACTATCAGAGTGTTAAGATCACGCCGGGCACTCTTTGAGGAGGGTGCTGCGGCGAGTGTTCCCCACGGATCAGGTCCGTGGGGGAGGCTGCATTCGTGGGGATCACAAATGGATCTGGCAGAGGGGGGAGAGACGGGCTCTGCCTTATCGCTCCCCTTACCTGCCAGACCCAGTGTCTCTCCTTTGGCGGTGGAAGCACGCGCTGCGGTTTCTTCCCCCCGGAGGGAGACACCGACGCTCAACATATCTTCCTCCGAGGAGGTTGACGTGGTGAGCGTCGAGGCTGGAGATGAGGACCCGCCATCCTCGTCTCCAGCTTATGAGGGGCTGCTGGAGGTAGTAACCAGGGCAGTCGATAAGCTAAAAATAGACTGGCCCGCGGAGAGAAGCGAAATGAAACCAAAAAGTAAGCTTGATGAGCGCTTTCTCCCCGCACGGTCACTACCCCAGCGTCGGGGTCTGCCGTTCTTTCCCGACCTCCACACCGAGGTGTCGAGGTCGTGGAATAGACCAGTCCAATATCGTGTGTTCAGCATAGTAACATCGTGGGGCTGAAACACCACGGCTATGGGGCGATGCCTCGGGTCGAAGAGATGCTTGCGAGCTATCTCTCGCCCGAGTCTGCATCGTCCCTCAAGACCCCGACATTGCCCACTAAGCCGTTAAAGACAACATCGGGCTTGGTGGGCAAGGCTTATTCGGCAGCAGGTCAGGCTGCAGCTTGCCTTCACACAATGTCCATTTTGCAAGCTTATCAGGCTGACCTGCTGGGGGAGATAGATGAAAGCGGGGAAGCGACATTTGAGTCTATACAGGAGCTTAGAAGGGCGACAGATCTAGCTCTCCGGGCCACCAAGGAGATGGCCACGGAAAGGCACCTGTGGCTCAATTTGTCAAATATGAAGGAGAAAGATAAGAACATCCTCATGGATGCGCCGCTGTCTCCTGCGGGCCTATTTGGCGACGCAGTGTCATCTGTCGTCGATAGGTTCCAGGAGACACGTAAACAATCAGCGGCCTTCCAGAGATTCCTTCCCCGCCGTGTTCATCCCCCTGGGGCTGCTGAGCGGGAGCAGCCTCAGCCGATAGCCGGCTCCTCGGCGCATAGAGTGCAACAGAAGGCCAGTGTGGCCACCCGTGCTCCCCCGCAGAGAGCTTGGGGACCGGGGCGGTCAGCACAGGCGAAGCCTTCCGGGGGTAGGGCGGATCTGAGGACCGTCATTATTTCCCGGAAGGCTTCAAAGAAAAAGTCCTGACGCCAGCTGTCCGGGACTCACGAGGGCAGCCCCTCCCGGAAGGGTTCGGGTATTAAAAAATCTGGTACCTGTTCCCCTTCAGCGCCCTCAGGGGGCCGTTCTGCCAACCCTGCCACCCAGTGTGCATCAGGGCGCAGCGGTCTCCACCGATCCTCCGAGGAGGGTCGGTCATCACTTGATTCGTTTGTCTGCCGGTGCGCCGCGTCAGACCAACGAGCCAAGTGCTCAGAAAACATTAGAGGCCAGTCTCGAGAGACTGGTTCCCTTAGTAGAATTTATGGAAGAATGGAAACGTCTCCCGAACATTTCGAAATGGGTGCTGCTCATTGTAGAACAGGGTTACAAAATACAGTTTGGCTCTCGGCCGCCCGGGTTCAACGGGGTTCTTCCAACAGTGGTGACCCCAGAGCAGTCTCTGATTATGGAACAAGAGGTTATGACACTCTTGCAAAAAGGAGCTATAGAAAGGGTTCCTCCTCCCAGCAAGCTGTCAGGGTTTTACAGCCGCTACTTCATTGTTCCAAAGAAGGATGGAGGGTTACGTCCGATCATAGATTTACGTGTGCTAAATCGATCTGTACGAAAGTTAAAGTTCAAAATGCTTACACTCAAACAGATTATCCCACAGATCAGGTCCGAGGACTGGTTTGTGGCGATAGACCTGAAAGACGCATACTTTCATGTATCCATCCATCCTCATCACAGGAAGTTCCTCAGGTTTGCTTTCGGGGGCGAAGCTTACCAATAAGGTTCTTCCCTTCGGCCTATCTTTATCACCCCGCACGTTCACGAAGTGCGTGGATGCAGCTCTGGCTCCGTTGAGACTCCAGGGCATCTGCGTGCTGAACTATATCGACGATTGGTTGATATTAGCTCAAACAGAACAATTGGCAGTTCAACATCGAGATGTTGTTCTGTCGCACATGAAGAAGCTTGGGCTGAGGCTCAATGCCAAGGAAAGTGTGCTGGTTCTGAGTCAAATTACCAACTACTTAGGGGTAGTGTGGGACTCTACCACGATGCAGGCATATCTATCCCCTGCTCGTGTGAGTTCCATTCTCGGGGCCGTGAAAGAGGTGTAGTTAGGCCAGTCACTCACTGTAAAACAGTTTCAGAGACTGTTGGGTCTTATGGCAGCTGCGTCCAACGTGGTAACTTTTGGCCTTCTGCACATGAGACCCTTACAGTGGTGGCTCAGGACCAAGGGGTTTTCTCCGAGGGGAAATCCTTTTCGCATGATCAAAGTCACGCGGCGATGCCTTCGTGCTCTGGTCATGTGGAAAAAGCCTTGGTTCCTGTCCCAGGGACCTGTGCTGGGGACTTCTCGTCGTCGTGTAATGCTTACGACGGATGCTTCCCTCACGGGCTGGGGGGCGATCATGAGTGGTCGCTCGGCTCAGGGTTTATGGGAGGACCATCAGCTCTCCTGGCACATAAATCGGCTGGAGATGATGGCGGTATTTCTTGCATTGAAACACTTCCTCCCAGACCTGAGGGACCATCACGTGTTGGTCCGCACGGACAACACGACGGTGGTCTCATATATCAACCATCCGGGGGGTCTGCGGTCTCGCCGACTTTGCAACTTGGCCCGTCGGATCCTCCTGTGGGCCCAGGGAAAGCTCCTCTCATTGAAAGCAGCTTATATTCCAGGGCATCAAAATGTGGGAGCGGACGCCCTGTCGAGGCAGGCGCCGAGGCCCGGGGAGTGGAGACTCCACACCGAGGTGGTGGAGCTCATCTGGAAAAGATTCGGTCAAGCGGAAGTAGACCTATTTGCTTCGGGAGAGTCAACCCAGTGTCCACTGTGGTATTCCCTAACGTACCCAGCACCTCTGGGGCTGGACGCTATGCTACAGACATGGCCGAGGCCGAGGCCGAGTTCTGGAAAAAGTACGCCAGGAAGGGGTCAGCCTAATACTGGTGGCTCCGTACTGGCCGACCAGGATATGGTTTGCGGACCTAATGTCCCTGTTAGACGGCTCTCCATTGGAGCTTCCTCTCAGGCAGGATCTCCTGTCTCAGGCGGGCGGCACAATACTCCATCCCCGCCCAGAACTATGGAAACTGTGGGCCTGGCCTCTGAGGGGGCAAGGCTCATAGATTCTGGTCTCCCAACCGAGGTTGTGGAGACCATCCTTCACTCCAGAGCTCCCTCCACAAGGAAGCTATATGCATACAAATGGAAGTTGTTTTCTACTTGGTGTAGCCAACAAAATACGGACCCTGTCCAGTCATCTGTTAGCCTTGTGCTTCAGTTCCTCCAAGAAAAGTTCTCGGAAGGATTATCTCCTTCAACATTGAAGGTTTATGTAGCAGCTATCTCGGCTTATCATGCTCCTGTAGGGGGTTGCTCGGTGGGTCGAGACCCTCTCGTCATACGCTTCCTTCGTGGCACACTGAGGCTGAGGCCTGCAGTACGCACAAGAACTCCAGCCTGGGACTTGGCTATAGTGTTAGAGGCGTTAGCTGAGGCTCCCTTCGAACCACTAGAAGAGGTGTCAGGGAAATTCCTCACTCTAAAAACGATATTTCTTCTGGCAATCTCGTCTCTTAAAAGAATAGGAGATTTACAAGCACTGTCGGTTGCTCCTTCGTGTCTGGAATTCGCGCCTGGTATGGTTAAGGCTTTCCTGCACACTAGACCTGGCTACGTGCCAAAGGTCCCCACCAATGTCCTGGGTCCTATTGTACTCCAGGCTTTTTGTCCTCCTCCTTTTGTAGATCCGGATCAGGAGAAACGCAATCTGCTTTGCCCCGTCAGGGCCTTAGATACATATGTCCACAGAGCTGCCCTGTGGCGAAAAACAGACCAGTTGTTTGTATGTTATGGGTCCCCTAAGAAAGGGGGCCCAGCATCTAAGCAGAGGATGAGTAAGTGGGTGGTCGAGGCCATCTCACTTGCCTATGAAGCAGTCGGACAGCCATGTCCTCTAGCTGTCCGTGCTCATTCCACCAGGGGTATGGCGGCCTCCAAGGCATTAATGTCAGGAGTATCATTGAATGATATATGTGATGCAGCTGGTTGGTCGTCCCAGCACACATTCATCAGGTTTTACAACCTAGACATGAGCTCTACTCCGGGTTCCTCGGTTCTGTCTACAAGATCACAGACAGGCACTCGGTGATACGGCGTAGTTGAAACAGCGTTCCCATCACGTCATTCGACGTAGCGTCGATAGTTCCCACGAAAGGGAACGTCTCGGGTTACTGGTGTACTGGTCTTACTCAGGGAACAAGGGTTGCACCAGTAACCCGAGACGATTTCTCTGTTCTGCCTCTGCCCTGGACTTATTGTTTGGACTGTTTGTTTGTGTTTTGACCTTTGCCAGTTTTGTGGATTACGATTGTGGAGTATCCTCAACTTTCGTGTCTTGGAGCAGTTTCATGACAATTACGTTATGTGGATGCATTTGGAGAATTTAACTATTAAAATAGAGCATTTTAACTCCACTCAAATGAACCAAATAATGTGAATGAAGTTAGTTAATGGTAATGAATGTCAGTAAAATCTTTATGCTTTTTAGCATAATTTATCATTTATCAGTGCTGCAGCTGAATATGTGCAGCATCTCATGTTAAGCAAAAGTAAAAGCAAAAGTGCATTCTGTGTGAATATGATACAGAATAATTTAAAGAAATACACAACATACCTGTTAGTGGCAAAGTGTTTTGGTTTGTACTGTTGGTGCTGTTCTTGACTATAAAAAGGAAAAGAGGTGAGGGTTATTAAAATGTCTTAAATCAAAATGTACAGTATATGTGCATTACTTAATTACTCTTAATAGTAGTGAAGTACTCTTGTATTACAGACTAGAACACTCAACACAATCTGATTACTGAACTTGCACTGTCTTATATGAGGCTGTTGACATGCAGCCAGTGATTAATTTCAGCACAGATTAATCAGATTTTCAATATATATATTTCTGAATACCCGTGAGGCAGGTGGGTTTGAAATCAGGGCAGCAGTCGCGTAATCTCAGACAAGCAACATCACAATAACAGTTCAAGCGGTGACAGGAGCTATTCAATCCAGAGCAGCACAGACCTGGATTCCCACAACTTCCATCTATGACAGAAACATCAAACACGTCACTTAATGTAATAATATATGCCATAGTGAATTAATCACACACAAGAAATACTCACAAACGGGAGTCTGAGTTGTCGTTGTAGTAGTTGTTGTTGCATTGGTCACTCCAGGCCGTGTGGTTACAGGGGTGGTTGTCGCATTACTGGTGTTAATAGTCACTGTGGTTACTAAAGTTAGAGAGAAAAAAGGTAGTATGGAGCCGCAGAGCTCTGTCTAAGCAAGTTGGGTTTAAACAACAAGGACAAGAAAATATTACTGTAAATGTACAGTATATGGGTGTTTTACACTAGTGGAATTAAACTGCATCATTCTTAAAGGACAGAAATGTGACATACAATACAATACAAAATACCAAAATGGCAAAAAAAAACAAAAAAAACATATTAGTTATTTCACGTTTGACTGTCCTTCGGTTGCAACAATGATGCTAAAACTAGACCTAAACATTCATACACACACAAACACACAGATGAATTACCTTGGGGTGGAGTTGCAGTGGAGTTGAATGGAGGGACTGTAGTAAAGTTTACTGGAGGGGCTGCAGTTGTGGTATTGAAAACTATAGAGAAGGTGACAGATGTCATGAATGTTGAATCTGAGAAGATTATTCATCTTGCATCTTGCAATAAATACAATTGATTACAGTGGCACTGACTGCAGTGCATAAAACATCAATTATCAAATTAGGAGCATACAAACTAAAACACAATCCTCTCAATCTCAACATACTTCAGCTCAAAGAGAGCTTCTGATTAAAGTGTAAAACATCTCTATATCTGTGTATGTGAGTTCTTACTGCATGTGCTGTTGAGGTCGGGGCAGCAGTCATTGAGCTGTTTACAGGCCTCGTCACAAAAACAGCCTCTGAAACAGGTGTAGTTTACACCACTGCAGCACAGAGTCGGCTCTGAACACTTTCCTACAGGAGCAGTCAAGACGACAGTACAGTCAATAACATCACTATTATAAAGGATCAAACTCATTTTCAGCTGTGTCTCATTAGCCTCTTTAGCTCACCCTATAAAAGCCTGGTCAGTTCAGTTAGTCATTGCTAAGTCTTGTACATTTCTGAGCATTCTCCCTGGTTTCGTGTCTCTTAGTTTTTTGGATTCTCTGCCTGTTCCCCTGGATTTCTCTGTTCTGCCTCTGCCCTGGACTCTGTTATTGTTTGGACTGTTTGTTTGTGTTTTGACCTTTGCCAGTTTTGTGGATTACGATTGTGGAGTATCCTCAACTTTCGTGTCTTGGAGCAGTTTCATGACAATTACGTTATGTGGATGCATTTGGAGAATTTAACTATTAAAATAGAGCATTTTAACTCCACTCAAATGAACCAAATAATGTGAATGAAGTTAGTTAATGGTAATGAATGTCAGTAAAATCTTTATGCTTTTTAGCATAATTTAATGTTATTAAAAGCAAAAGTGCATTCTGTGTGAATATGATACAGAATAATTTAAAGAAATACACAACATACCTGTTAGTGGCAAAGTGTTTTGGTTTGTACTGTTGGTGCTGTTCTTGACTATAAAAAAGAAAAGAGGTGCAGGTTTATTAAAATGTCTTAAATCAAAATGTACAGAATATGTGCATTACTTAATTACTCTTAATAGTAGTGAAGTACTCTTGTATTACAGACTAGAACACTCAACACAATCTGATTACTGAACTTGCACTGTCTTATATGAGGCTGTTGACATGCAGCCAGTGATTAATTTCAGCACAGATTAATCAGATTTTCAATATATATATTTCTGAATACCCGTGAGGCAGGTGGGTTTGAAATCAGGGCAGCAGTCGCGTAATCTCAGACAAGCAACATCACAAAAACAGTTCACGCGGTGACAGGAGTTATTCAATCCAGAGCAGCACAGACCTGGATTCCCACAACTTCCATCTATGACAGAAACATCAAACACGTCACTTAATGTAATAATATATGCCATAGTGAATTAATCACACACAAGAAATACTCACAAACGGGAGTCTGAGTTGTCGTTGTAGTAGTTGTTGCATTGGTCACTCCAGGCCGTGTGGTTACAGGGGTGGTTGTCGCATTACTGGTGTTAATAGTCACTGTGGTTACTAAAGTTAGAGAGAAAAAAGGTAGTATGGAGCCGCAGAGCTCTGTCTAAGCAAGTTGGGTTTAAACAACAAGGACAAGAAAATATTACTGTAAATGTACAGTATATGGGTGTTTTACACTAGTGGAATTAAACTGCATCATTCTTAAAGGACAGAAATGTGACATACAATACAATACAAAATACCAAAATGGCAAAAAAAAAAAAAAAAAAAAAAAAAAACATATTAGTGATTTCACGTTTGACTGTCCTTCGGTTGCAACAATGATGCTAAAACTAGACCTAAACATTCATACACACACAAACACACAAAAAAAGATGAATTACCTTGGGGTGGAGTTGCAGTGGAGTTGAATGGAGGGACTGTAGTAAAGTTTACTGGAGGGGCTACAGTTGTGGTATTGAAAACTATAGAGAAAGTGACAGATGTCATGAATGTTGAATCTGAGAAGATTCTGTTGTTGAATCTGAGAAGATTATTCATCTTGCATCTTGCAATAAATACAATTGATTACAGTGGCACTGACTGCAGTGCATAAAACATCAATCATCAAATTAGGAGCATACAAACTAAAACACAATCCTCTCAATCTCAACATACTTCAGCTCAAAGAGAGCTTCTGATTAAAGTGTAAACATCTCTATATCTGTGTATGTGAGTTCTTACTGCATGTGCTGTTGAGGTCGGGGCAGCAGTCATTGAGCTGTTTACAGGCCTCGTCACAAAAACAGCCTCTGAAACAGTTGTAGTTTACACCACTGCAGCACAGAGTCGGCTCTGAACACTTTCCTACAGGAGCAGTCAAGACGACAGTACAGTCAATAACATCACTATTATAAAGGATCAAACTCATTTTCAGCTGTGTCTCATTAGCCTCTTTAGCTCACCCTATAAAAGCCTGGTCAGTTCAGTTAGTCATTGCTAAGTCTTGTACATTTCTGAGCATTCTCCCTGGTTTCGTGTCTCTTAGTTTTTTGGATTCTCTGCCTGTTCCCCTGGATTTCTCTGTTCTGCCTCTGCCCTGGACTCTGTTATTGTTTGGACTGTTTGTTTGTGTTTTGACCTTTGCCAGTTTTGTGGATTACGATTGTGGAGTATCCTCAACTTTCGTGTCTTGGAGCAGTTTCATGACAATTACGTTATGTGGATGCATTTGGAGAATTTAACTATTAAAATGTAGCATTTTAACTCCACTCAAATGAACCAAATAATGTGAATGAAGTTAGTAAATGGTAATGAATGTCAGTAAAATCTTTATGCTTTTTAGCATAATTTATCGTTTATCAGTGCTGCAGCTGAATATGTGCAGCATCTCATGTTATTAAAAGCAAAAGTGCATTCTGTGTGAATATGATACAGAATAATTTAAAGAAATACACAACATACCTGTTAGTGGCAAAGTGTTTTGGTTTGTACTGTTGGTGCTGTTCTTGACTATAAAAAGGAAAAGAGGTGCAGGTTTATTAAAATGTCTTAAATCAAAATGTACAGTATATGTGCATTACTTAATTACTCTTAATAGTAGTGAAGTACTCTTGTATTACAGACTAGAACACTCAACACAATCTGATTACTGAACTTGCACTGTCTTATATGAGGCTGTTGACATGCAGCCAGTGATTAATTTCAGCACAGATTAATCAGATTTTCAATATATATATTTCTGAATACCCGTGAGGCAGGTGGGTTTGAAATCAGGGCAGCAGTCGCGTAATCTCAGACAAGCAACATCACAATAACAGTTCAAGCGGCGACAGGTGCTATTCAATCCAGAGCAGCACAGACCTGGATTCCCACA
The DNA here is from genome assembly GCF_019924925.1 of Ctenopharyngodon idella. Lineage (NCBI taxonomy): Eukaryota > Metazoa > Chordata > Actinopteri > Cypriniformes > Xenocyprididae > Ctenopharyngodon > Ctenopharyngodon idella. The sequence goes on from NC_067227.1 coordinate 32,935,942, forward strand.
ACTTCCATCTATGACAGAAACATCAAACACGTCACTTAATGTAATAATATATGCCATAGTGAATTAATCACACACAAGAAATACTCACAAACGGGAGTCTGAGTTGTCGTTGTAGTAGTTGTTGCATTGGTCACTCCAGGCCGTGTGGTTACAGGGGTGGTTGTCGCATTACTGGTGTTACTAGTCACTGTGGTTACTAAAGTTAGAGAGAAAAAAGGTAGTATGGAGCCGCAGAGCTCTGTCTAAGCAAGTTGGGTTTAAACAACAAGGACAAGAAAATATTACTGTAAATGTACAGTATATGGGTGTTTTACACTAGTGGAATTAAACTGCATCATTCTTAAAGGACAGAAATGTGACATACAATACAATACAAAATACCAAAATGGCAAAAAAAACCAAAAAAAACATATTAGTGATTTCACGTTTGACTGTCCTTCGGTTGCAACAATGATGCTAAAACTAGACCTAAACATTCATACACACACAAACACACAGATGAATTACCTTGGGGTGGAGTTGCAGTGGAGTTGAATGGAGGGACTGTAGTAAAGTTTACTGGAGGGGCTGCAGTTGTGGTATTGAAAACTATAGAGAAGGTGACAGATGTCATGAATGTTGAATCTGAGAAGATTATTCATCTTGCATCTTGCAATAAATACAATTGATTACAGTGGCACTGACTGCAGTGCATAAAACATCAATCATCAAATTAGGAGCATACAAACTAAAACACAATCCTCTCAATCTCAACATACTTCAGCTCAAAGAGAGCTTCTGATTAAAGTGTAAACATCTCTATATCTGTGTATGTGAGTTCTTACTGCATGTGCTGTTGAGGTCGGGGCAGCAGTCATTGAGCTGTTTACAGGCCTCGTCACAAAAACAGCCTCTGAAACAGGTGTAGTTTACACCACTGCAGCACAGAGTCGGCTCTGAACACTTTCCTACAGGAGCAGTCAAGACGACAGTACAGTCAATAACATCATTATTATAAAGGATCAAACTCATTTTCAGCTGTGTCTCATTAGCCTCTTTAGCTCACCCTATAAAAGCCTGGTCAGTTCAGTTAGTCATTGCTAAGTCTTGTACATTTCTGAGCATTCTCCCTGGTTTCGTGTCTCTTAGTTTTTTGGATTCTCTGCCTGTTCCCCTGGATTTCTCTGTTCTGCCTCTGCCCTGGACTCTGTTATTGTTTGGACTGTTTGTTTGTGTTTTGACCTTTGCCAGTTTTGTGGATTACGATTGTGGAGTATCCTCAACTTTCGTGTCTTGGAGCAGTTTCATGACAATTACGTTATGTGGATGCATTTGGAGAATTTAACTATTAAAATAGAGCATTTTAACTCCACTCAAATGAACCAAATAATGTGAATGAAGTTAGTTAATGGTAATGAATGTCAGTAAAATCTTTATGCTTTTTAGCATAATTTAATGTTATTAAAAGCAAAAGTGCATTCTGTGTGAATATGATACAGAATAATTTAAAGAAATACACAACATACCTGTTAGTGGCAAAGTGTTTTGGTTTGTACTGTTGGTGCTGTTCTTGACTATAAAAAAGAAAAGAGGTGCAGGTTTATTAAAATGTCTTAAATCAAAATGTACAGAATATGTGCATTACTTAATTACTCTTAATAGTAGTGAAGTACTCTTGTATTACAGACTAGAACACTCAACACAATCTGATTACTGAACTTGCACTGTCTTATATGAGGCTGTTGACATGCAGCCAGTGATTAATTTCAGCACAGATTAATCAGATTTTCAATATATATATTTCTGAATACCCGTGAGGCAGGTGGGTTTGAAATCAGGGCAGCAGTCGCGTAATCTCAGACAAGCAACATCACAAAAACAGTTCACGCGGTGACAGGAGTTATTCAATCCAGAGCAGCACAGACCTGGATTCCCACAACTTCCATCTATGACAGAAACATCAAACACGTCACTTAATGTAATAATATATGCCATAGTGAATTAATCACACACAAGAAATACTCACAAACGGGAGTCTGAGTTGTCGTTGTAGTAGTTGTTGTTGCATTAGTCACTCCAGGCCGTGTGGTTACAGGGGTGGTTGTCGCATTACTGGGGTAATTGGTCACTAAAGTTAGAGAGCAAAAAGGTGGAATGGAGCCACAGAGCTCTGTCTAAGACATGGTTTGTACACAACAGGGACAAGGAAATATTTCTGTGAATGTGTATGGATGTTTTACTCTAGTGGAGTTAAACTGAATGTTTAATCATATTCTTAAAGGACAGAAATGTGATGTACAGTATAACAGAAGTCAGTTACTATAGCAATATAACGTTTAAATAATTAAGTTTTTGCCTCACATGTTGGTGGATTTACAGGAATTGCAGTCGTGGTAGCTGGTGGTGTAGGTGGCTCTGGAATTGTCGTTGGTAGTGATGCAGGTGTTGTAGTTGTAGTCTGTGGTGTTGAAGGTGGCGTTGTAGTTGTCGTTATTCCCGGTGTAAGAGGCGTTGTAGCTGTAGTCGTAGTCGGTGCTGGTGCAGGTGGTGTTGTGGCAGGTAAAGAGGTAATTGATGTGGTAGTTGTAGTAGTATCTGTGGTTAGTACTGCTGCAGTATTAGTTTGATCTGTGGTAGGTGGAGTGGAACTTTGAGCTGTGGAATGAAAAAGACTAATCTTTTATATCAACAATCAGCGAATTGGAAGCGTTTACAGTTTGTTCTCGTTTTGTTTAAAGGTGCAGTGTAATTATTCCATCTGTTTCTGAAAATCCTGATGGTGAATCTCAAAATCTCTCAAAGTGATTCAATGAGTGAAATTAGTCAAATAAGAGGTGGATCTAATTCTGTAATGAAAACTTTATCAAAATCTGACACACATACAGCTCAGCTGATGTGAATGTTACCTGTGGTTGAGCAGCTCATTGTGGCCAGCAGACAGCCGATGAGAATCACAGCGGGAGCCATCAGGATCAGTGTGTGTCAGACGTCTGCCAGTGATCTTCTGATCTGCATCTTCTCTTTGTCTTCTTATTTTCTGCCCTGGATCGTTTCATTTTCACCCATCATGTGTCTGTCCAGCCTCCTGTCAACACATACTGATTTCAGAGACAGATGAAGATGAAGCATGAGGGAAACAGAAATGTGATTTTTTTTTTTTTTTTTTTTTTTTTATCAAATTCTTTTTGAAGTAGTGCAACCAGGCCAATTCATGGTCCATTTGTGTGAGTGAATGTTGTTAGATCATGAGGTCATTCAGTGTGTTCACACTGCCATCAGCAGGTTGAGCTCAGGAACTGATGATCACCAGGTTTAGACGTTCACAGGTGTCGTGCTGCACAGACACAGACCGTCTCTTGTGAAGTTCAGTCTCATGACATCAAACTCTCTTGAAAGGCTTGATAACACTTCTTCTTTCTGACAGTGCTCTGTCTGTGGTCAGATGCATCTAAACATCAGACAAGAGAGAACAAAGTGCTTTAGTGAACCCGGTCGAAGGGCTTTCTGTTATTAACAGGGATAATCAGCTACCTGCTAAATCATCCACCTGCTTTGTAAATACTCAAACTCACACACATACTTTCAGCACGCTACTTACTGTCCTCATATACAAAGTTCTAGGAGATTTGCATCCAAACCTCACAGCAGAGAGCTTCTGATGAACTGAACACCTCATGCATTATGGTAGAGTACAATTATTTATATTTATTTCATGTTGCATGTTAAACATTTAGGAATCCAGACAGGAAAATAACCATACAGACAGGAATCGCCCCTCCCAAACAACAAAAACAACAAAACAGTTTCCAATCTCAGCTTCCATAGTTTGCATCACATGTATACAATGCTTCTATGTTTAAGATTACAGCACACAAAAATGAAATGATTGTGTTAACAATTGCAATATTTTAGTTGAACCATCACCATAAATAATATCATATTAAAATAGAAAAGTCCACCAGAGATGAGAACATGTATGTTCTTCTTGGCTGATTTCTGATTCAATCACATGGTGAAACCGGCTCAATTCTCGTGACCTCAAAGGAGTAGATGTCATTATACTCTCTTAAATAACTCTCCACCAAAGCGCCAACCTGAGAAACAAGATGAAAGTAAGTGAGAAAACAGCAGGTGCAGAAGAAGAAGAGCACAATAAAGCTGCGTCCCAATTCACTACTGTGTGTGTTTGTGTGGAAAAGATCTACTTTCATGAACACAAGAAGCAAAAATGGATAATTTCTAATTAGGCACAAAATAGAAACCTCCCCAAAAGTTCTTTCAGCCAATAGAATCACTTTGGGGCCTAAAGAGATGTGACGTCACACCTGTTGAATATCAACTCGATTGTAGAGCGACTGTGAGTCTGAAGCTGCACCAGCAGTTTATTGTAAAGAGTTTCATGAATTCAGCTTGATGCTAATGCTTTTAATTTAGTTAAAATACTGACATACTTTGGTTTGAAATTCTTAAAACTAAGTACTTTCCCATTACTAGCACACTTAAGTACATTTAGAGTGTAGTGTAAGTATGTGAACTGGATGCAGTCAAACAGTCAGAATCGCTCCTCTAACCTGACGCAGTGCAGCCTGACGCTCTTCTTCAGTGGACGACTCCTCGGCCAAAACCTCCACCTCTAGATTAGTGAGTAATGTGAGAACATCTGCAAAACACACATTAGTGATTTCAACTTTCACTGCTTCTCAGTTGCAACAGTGATAGTAAAACTTGACCTGCACGTTCATACACAAACACACAGATGAATTACCATTTGGTGGAGCTGCAGTGGGTGTGAATGGAGGAGCTCGAGTGGAGTTGAATGGAGGGTTTCCGGTGAAGTTGAATGGAGGAGCTCGAGTGGAGTTGAATGGAGGGTTTCCGGTGGAGTTGAATGGAGGAGCTCGAGTGGAGTTGAATGGAGGGTTTGCGGTGAAGTTGAATGGAGGGTTTCCGGTGGAGTTGAATGGAGGGTTTCCGGTGGAGTTGAATGGAGGGTTTGCGGTGAAGTTGAATGGAGGGTTTCCGGTGGAGTTGAATGGAGGGTTTGCAGTGGAGTTGAATGGAGGGTTTGCAGTGGAGTTGAATGGAGGGTTTGCAGTGGAGTTGAATGGAGGGTTTGCAGTGGAGTTGAATGGAGGGTTGAATGGAGGGTTTGCAGTGGAGTTGAATGGAGGGTTTGCGGTGAAGTTGAATGGAGGGTTTGCGGTGAAGTTGAATGGAGGGTTTCCGGTGGAGTTGAATGGAGGGTTTGCGGTGAAGTTGAATGGAGGGTTTGCGGTGGAGTTGAATGGAGGGTTTGCGGTGAAGTTGAATGGAGGGTTTGCGGTGGAGTTGAATGGAGGGTTTGCGGTGAAGTTGAATGGAGGGTTTCCGGTGGAGTTGAATGGAGGGTTTGCGGTGGAGTTGAATGGAGGGTTTGCTGTGGAGTTGAATGGAGGGTTTGCGGTGAAGTTGAATGGAGGGTTTGCAGTGGAGTTGAATGGAGGGTTTGCAGTGGAGTTGAATGGAGAGTTTAATGGAGGGATTGCAGTGGAGTTGAATGGAGGAGCTTGAGTGGAGTTGAATGGAAGGTTTGCAGTGGAGTTGACTGGAGGGGCTGCAGTTGTGGTAGTGAAAACTATAGAGAAAGTGACAGATGTAATGAAACACTGATCAAAACAGAATACTTTCAAAAACACACTATCATCTCAATCTCTCAACATATTTCTGCTCAAAGAGAGCTTCTGATTAAAATTAGCCCAATAAACAAATCTCTGTATCTGTGTATGTGCTGTTGAGGTATGATATATGCCATAGTGAATTAATCAAACACAAGAAACACTTACACAAAGGAGCCATTGCAGTAGTTGTTGCATTCGTTGTAGTTGCATTTGGTGACACGTTAGTTGCATTAGACGGTGTGTTAGTTGCATTAAGTGATGTGTTAGTTGTGTTGGATGCCATGTTAGTTGGGTTAGGTGAAGTGGTAGTTGCGTTGGCCAATATGTTAGTGTCGTTGGGGAAAGCGGTATTTGCATTTGCCGAACTCAGAGTTGCATTGGCCAACAAATCAGTTGCGTTAGGTGATGCAGTAGTAGCATTAATTGATGTGGTAGTCTGAGCTGTGAAATGAAAGAAAAAATATTTGTTAATATTAACAATGAGAGAATCTGAAGCATTTACAGTTTGTTCTTGTTTAAACGATGCAGTGTAATTATTCCAACTGTTTCTGAATCATTCCTGATGGTGCTTCTCAAAATCTTTCAAAGTGATTAAAATGAGTGAAATCAGAGGTGGATCTAATTACGTAATGAAAACTTTATCAAAATCTGACGCACATACAGCTCAGCTGATGTGAATGTTACCTGTGGTTGAGCAGCTCATTGTGGCCAGCAGACAGCCGATGAGAATCACAGCGGGAGCCATCAGGATCAGTGTGTGTCAGACGTCTGCCAGTGATCTTCTGACCTGCCTCGTCTTTTAGTGCTCCGGATTGTTTCCAGAGTCCAGCCCTCTGCCAGCACACAATGATGCCAGAGACAGATAAATCAAAAGACCTTTTCTCAGGTTATGTGCATGACTGATCAAACATCTCAGTTTATCCTGAAATACTGGTTATGATGCTATTAAAATATCTGAATGTCTGATAAAGATTTCCAGGCTTTCACAGTGTGTAGGATTTTCTTTCTGTCGCATTGACCATGTCCTACACACCTGCACACTTGATGAGATTTTGAGATTATGCTACTATGAAATAACAAACGTCATCCGAACAATAAATACACGTCACTTCATAATTCTTATTTCAGGCTAAAGATAAAATTTATTTTTATGCTGTGTCATCTTGTACTCACCATCATGTCCTGCCCAAAACTGTGCGACTTCTTCTTGAAGCACTAAAGATGAATGTAAGAATGTCCTGGTTGCTCTTTTCCATATAATGAAAGTGCTGAGCACCAAAATGAGAAAAAAGCATTATAAAAGTAACATGACAGTAGTTCATACAACACATTTTCCAAGTCATTTAATACCTTTAAATTACAAAAAGACTGAAATTTAAGCCATTGTTCAGTTATTATCTTGCTTTCTGTAGCTCTGAAGAAAATTACTTGCAGATAGGAAGATGTTCAGAATTAATGTTAATGAAAAAAGACTTTATTCCAAGTAGCTTTAAGTGAGTAAAGCAATATAAAACTAAATAAATGTTGTTCTTTTGAACTTTCTATTCATCAAAGAATCCTAAAAAATAAAATGCATCACAGTTTCCACAAACATATTATCTGTTTTCAACACTGATAATAATCAGAAATGTTTCTTGAGCAGCAAATCATCATATTAGAATGATTTCTGAAGGATCATGTGACACTGAAGACTGGAGTAATGATGCTGAAAATTCAGCTTTGATCACAGGAATAAATGACATATTACTATATATTCACACAGAAAACTGTATTGTATTAATATTTCACTGTTTTACTGCATTTCTGATCAAATAAATGCAGCCTTAATGAGCAGAAGAGACTTCTTTCAATAAATCTTACAGGAGTATGATTATAATAAATCATGCAGGAGTATAATTTGATATTACATGAGTATGAATAAATATGATTACTCCAATTATCATTTTGGCTATTTATGTATTTCAAATTTGTACGAATTTATCATTTACACAATTTATCATTTAGTCATATCTGTTGTAAAGCCTTCAGGCAGGAAGACGAGAAGTTGAGTTGTTCGTGCTGGTTTAATATAATGTTAGAAAGAATTTTGATCAGATATGTTTAAGGGAGATAAAGCAAGTACGTATTTCCAGCATGTTTGCAATATTTGTAAGCTACAAGTCTTGTTTTACATGCTCCATCAAAAACAAAACCAACATTTCAATAGCTAGTTTCACCAACAATTGCCAGAGAGAAACTGCGGTTCTCTGCATTAAAATAATCTGTTTCATTTAAACTTGATGCATTGCAAACTGGTCCATGGTCCATTTGTGTGTGTGAATGCTGTGAACATGAGGTCATTCAGTGTGTTCACACCGCCATCAGCAGGTTGAGCTCAGGAACTGATGATCACCAGGGTTTGGAAACGTTCACAGGTGTCGTGCTGCACAGACACAGACCGTCTCTTGTAATGTTTCATGTCATCAAACTCTGTTCCTCTGAAAGGCTTGATAACACTTCTTCTTTCTGACAGTGCTCCGTCTGTGGTCAGATGCATCTAAACATCCAACGAGAGAGAACAAAGTGCTTTAGTGAACCCGATCGAAGGGCTTTCTGTTATTAACAGGGATAATCAGCTACCTGCTAAATCATCCACCTGCTATGCAAATACTCAAACTCACACACACACTTTCAGCACGCTACTTACTGTCCTCATATACAAAGTTCTAGGAGATTTGCATCCAAACCTCACAGCAGAGAGCTTCTGATGAACTGAACACCTCATGCATTATGGTAAAGTACAATTATTTACATTTATTTCATGTTGCATGTTAGGAATCCAGACAAAATTGACATGTTATGGGCATTTTGAGTTGGTTTCAGGTGCTGTTTTATATGTAAACATCAACCTAATCATAATTTGGTGTGATTATGTAGTAGTAGTTTCATTTATTACCTGTAATTGATGTCAGATACTGTATGTATCACATATATTTCAGAAAGGTTAGTTGTTTTTTACTTTAAATGCTCCTTTGCTAATGTTTCAGCTTCACATTGAATAAAGTGTTGCATTGTTCTCTGTATGATGCAATTGAACCACTGATCTGATAAAAACCGGAAAATGGCAACGTTTCAGCTTCCCCTTACCTAGCCAACCCAGCTGAATAGTTATGAAGGAAAAAGTGATGTGCTGTTTTTCTCTCTGACATTATTTATATTTATATTACACACTCCATCCATACACATTTACACAATCTTTTACTATCCGGGACGTGTTTAACAAAACCAGCTGGTAAAGATCGATACATGTTGTTCTTGTTAGACATTGAGTCTGACTTGGGAAGAAAAATGTGAATGTGTACATTTTGTTATGAGTGTTTTGGTCACCAGAGAAATACTGTATTGCTCAGAAAAGGGTTATTTCTTTGTTTTTAGAGTTTCTTTGGGAAGTTTGGGAAAACATCTGTACTGTAAGTACTAAAGTGTTTTTTTTTTTTTTTTTTTCCATCAAATGTTAATTTTTCCACCTGTACATCTTGCATCACTCTAATTTACCTGTTTTTTCTTCTGTATAGACATAGTGGACCACCCGCCCCACCCAGGAGAACAGGTGCATTCATGACAATAGGCCCTACTTGTGTAAAAACAGTCAAAAGATTAAAACATCCATGTATTTGCTCCCCCTAACATAAAGACTTTAGTTTGAAATTAAGGTATAGGGGATAATCACTACTATTAGTCATACTTTCAATCACTATTTCTTAATTTAATTGGTTTGAATTACCTTTTAACTTGCAGCTCACGTATATTTTAATAATTAATTAAAAGTACAAATGAACTATGTAGCTTCTCAGTTAATAAGAGGTTATATCAACTGTTCATATAAGAATAATACAATAAGTTTGGCCGAACTATATATAACTACAAAAGCAAAAACAAAACCGCAGTGAATATTAGTTACAACGTGGATATTTAAAATGTAAGCAAATAACGTTAGGCTAATATATAAAAACGCAAAAACCTCAAATTTATTAAACAAATAGGCCTACAAATATAATAGCATTATATGTATACACATACAGACCTTTCAAACAGCAGAGAGGTTGGTTAGTTTGCATATTAATGGCTCACAGTATATTAATTCCTTGTGGTTTTTTCCCCTCGGGTCATTTCTCTTTCTGCCACCTCAAAATGCTTTAAACAGTAAACAACAAGAGCACCAAAGACTTAAATAATCAAAAATAAGCAAGTGTTTTTGCTTTGTATGTTGTATTTTCTGTGTTTCTGTCGAACGTGAACATTTTGGGGAAGGTGTTTTGAAGGAATCGAACTCGAGTTCCCAGCATGCACCGCGGCATGAATAAATTATACAGGGTTACTTGTGCTGTTTATTTTGTTTTATGGTTTATCGTTTTTATTTTTGCTGCCGTTGTATATGTAGTCAGTATTAGTTACTTCATGTGATGATAATTCAGAGTTCGTATTTATTTTCTTATTATTTTTGTCATTGTTAAAGGTGCAATATGTAAGAATTTTGCGGTAAAATATCCAAAAACCACTAGGCCAGTGTTATATATTTTGTTCACTTGAGTACTTATATCCCAAATGTTTGCAACTATTTGTAAATCGTGAGAAAATTGCAATTTTAACCAAGGCTCCGGGACATGTGAGGAGTCGCCTGTCAATTGCGTCATACCAGCGTTACCCTCGGTTTCCGGTTTTATTTTGTAGAAACCATGGAAACACCAAAGACGCTTTAATATTTACATGTTTTAATAGGCAAGGGAACAACTGTTTTGATATATTTATAGACAGAAAACTAATTGTTGTTATAAAGCTCAACACGTTTAGTCTTGTTTAAATTTAATTTTCTTGATTTTTTTTTTTTTTTTTTTTTTTTTGCGAGTACCATGCTTTACCATGCCTCAGAGAAAAACGCTATTTTGTGAAGTAGCTAACATAGCATAATCAGATGCAGCTTTATTTTTAGTAACAGTAATACAGAATTTTCTCCATCATACAATAAGTTTTAAAATTAATTACATGCCATTTATTAACACAAGCCATCCAGCATTTAATATGATATTCTTAAATCGATCTATCTTACTGCAGTGTGTCTCAAACAAGTGTCTCACAGCAGCCGCCGAGCGAACGCACAGAGTAACGTTATAACATCATTTTCAAAACGCTCAAATGTATCTAATATGATAAACAGAGCTGTGTTACCTCATACTCATGACCGGAAAAGCGGAAGCAGCGCCGGCGGCTGTGGCATAATAAAAGCTCCACTGCTCACGGCGTGTGTTGCGCAATCGTTTCGGCGGCCTCGTTCATTTCACACAACACTCGGTCCTGCTCTGCTTCATACTACAGTAACGTTAATAATCGCCTCCAAGAACATGATTCCCGAGTCCTATCCCAATTCTTTTCCACCGGCTGTGAGGTGAAGACCACATGTCCCAAGATTCCGTGCTCAAACTCTGCGTCATCAAGCTACGCCTTTTTTTTGAATAGGCCTCTAGCGACCTCTAGCGGACAGAAAATATTACATATTGCACCTTTAATGTGAATATCGAGGTTCTTGCGCGTTTCTGTCTTTTTATTTATCCGTAATCGCTTCATACTCTGTCGCATTTAACCACAAACACAAGAATAGCAGTCAGAATTAAATGCAGAGTATTGTATTGATCTATAAATTTTTGTTTCTTCAAGCTTTGTGTGACCTCATTCCAACTCTTAAACATTGTAGATAACAGCTCTGCATACGGCTGGCCAGAAGGGGAATTTGTAAGTATTGTGCAAAGATCACCTGTCTAAAATACAGACACACACAAGGTTAAAAGGTGTGGTAACAGCAGTGTTTATCTTTCTTCCTGTTGCTTGTCACCACAAGGTATCAGTTCCCTTACCATATTAATAGATAATTGCTGATTTTTGTGAGACACTTTCATGACGTCATCATGATACATCTACTGTCAGTCAGTCTTCCTTTTTCAGTGACATGTAATTCTCTTTTTTTATTTTCTTTTTCCCCCTCATTGGTATGTGTTATTAATTGTGTACTGTTTTGAGCATTAATAATAATTAAAATACATATATATATATAATATAATATATATATTTTCTGAGTGCTGTGATGTCAACAGTTTGTTTATCAGGTTTTGGATCTCTCATTGGATTTCTTGCATTTTGTTGAATACACAGCTACTTTTGAAAGGAAGAAATGCTTCCTTCCTGCCCTCTGATTAATCTGAAGCTGTATAACTGTAACATAAGGCATAATCACTCAGTATGACTATTTACCTCTTGTGACCCAGTTAGTGATACATCTGAGCTGTTATATTTTATTATTTGATGTATTTTATTTTAGAAACTTCTGAATATAATCTTTGTTTACTTCAATCTGTGCATTTACAGGATGAAGAAGATGGTGATACATATGAAGCCCCACCATGTGAGCGTCCCACCATTAAAGCCCCGCCTCGCCAAGTGGAGGAGAACGTTTACCTGGGTACATCTATCTAGCTATCTATCAATCTATCTATCTATTTATCGATCGATCGTTGGTTTGTTTGCTCGTTCGTTTATCCGTTCTATCATTCGTTGTATCATTCGATTGTTCGTTGTATTATTCGTTCTATTGTTCGTTGTATCATTCATTCTATCGTTCTATTTTTGTTCTATCATTCTATCGCTCGTTCTATCCTTTAGTCATTCTATCGTTCATTCTATCATTCGTTCTATCGTTTTATTCTATCATTCTATCATTCATTGTATCATTCGATCGTTCGTTCTATCATTCAATTGTTCGTTCTGTCATTCTATTGTTCATTCTATCATTCGTTCTATCGTTTGTTCTGTCGTTTTATCATTCATTCTATCGTTTGTCTGTTGGTTCGCTCGTTTGTTCGCTTGCTCATTCATTTGCTCGTTTGCTCATTCTATCATTCATTCTATCATTAATTGTATCATTCGATCTTTTGTTCTATCATTCTATCGTTCATTTTATCGTTTGTTGGTTTGCTCGTTCGCTCGCTCTCTCGTTCATTTACTCATTTGTTCATTCTATCATTCACTGTATCATTCGATCGTTCGTTGTATCATTTGTTGTACCATTCAGTCGTTCGTTCTATCATTCGTTCTATCATTCAGTTGTTCGTTCTATCATTCTATTGTTCATTCTATCATTCGTTCTATCATTTGTTCTGTCGTTTTATCATTCATTCTATCATTCATTGTATCATTCGATCGTTCGTTGTATCATTTGTTGTATCACTCGATTTTTTTGTTCAATCATTCATTCTATCATTCAGTTGTTCGTTCTATCATTCTATTGTTCATTCTATCATTCGTTCTATTGTTTGTTCTGTCATTTTATCGTTCATTCTATCATTCATTTTATCGTTCATTCTATCGTTTGTCTGTTGGTTCACTCGTTTGTTCGCTCACTCGTTCATTTACTCATTCGTTCATTCTATCATTCATTGTATCCTTCGATCATTCGTTGTATCATTTGTTGTATCATTCGTTCTATCATTCAATTGTTTGTTCTATCATTCTATTGTTTATTCTATCATTCGTTCTATCGTTTGTCTGTTGGTTCGCTCATTCATTCATTCTATCATTCATTGTATCATTCGATCGTTTGTTGTATCATTTGTTGTACCATTCTATTGTTTGTTCTATCATTCTATCAGTCTATCATTCTTTTCGTTCTATCATTCGTTCTGTCATTCTATTGTTTGTTCTATCGTTCGTTCTATCATTTGTTGATATCTGTTTATCTAAATTACCACAAATGGCTTACTTAGTTATCTTTGCATGGATTGTAATATTGAAAAATATTTGACCATTAAAAAATATACACAGGTATTTTATTTTATATTTTTATTGTTTATAGGAATTAATTATGCTGACAAATTTATATTTAATGTGATAATATTTTTGATTTATTTTCTAATATAGCGTTTTTTCTTCATAGGTTTTCCAGACAGGAGCCCAAACCCTGTTATTCCCAAAAGACAGGCAGCACTGCCGCCACGACCAGCCAAGATCCTCCCAATAGGGAAAAGCACAGTAAAAAAAACATCAAATTATTGCAATATCTGTGTCTTTAATATGAGTTAATTTAACAGAAGAGGCATGTGTAACTTTTAGATTCAGTTATGCTTGTTTTGCTTCTAGAAGCCAGAGCCACCTCATGATCCAGAAGAGTTTTACATCGACCCCAATGATGGCAAACGTGAGTCTCTTTGAACTCTGTTTCTATCTTTCTATCTCTTTGAACCTGTTTCTATCAGCCTCTCATGTGTCTGTAATATTTTGTAGAAGAGTTTGTTGTTTGAGCTTTGGTTTACATACTTGAATTTCTCCCCTCATTTTCTTGGCTTTTTTTCTGTCAAATAAAGGCAAAACAAGCCCATCAGCGTTGTATTTTTGTTCAAAAGTCTGGGGTCAGTAAGATTTTGTAATGTTTTGAAAGTCTCACCAAGGCTGCGTTTATTTGATTAAAAATACAGTAAAAACAGCAATATTGTGAAATATTTTTACAATTTAAAATAACTGATTTCTATGTGAATATATTGTAAAATGTAATTTATTTCTGTGATGCAAAGCTGAATTTTCAGCATCTTTAATCCATTCAGTGTCACATGATCCTTCAGAAATTCTAGGATTCTTTGATGAATAGAAAGTTTAAAAAAAAAACTGCATATAATATACATTATAAATGTCTTTACTGTCACTTTTGATCAATTTGATGCTGATTTAAAGTATTAATTTCTTTAAAAAAAATCTTACTGACCCCAGAGATTTGAAAGGTAGTGTACTCTTCAACATTATATTCTCTGTCTGTAGCCCCTGAGGTGATACGTAAAGATAAACCTGGTAAAAAAGCCCCACCTAAGAGACCCCCGATGAGACCTCCACCGGCCCCTCAGCAGGACGAAGGTCATTTCAAGACTATGTTCATCAAATAGATTTTCATATTGGATTTTATTAGTTGATGACACACTGCACTTGTAGTTACTGTACTCTCTGACCTTCTAGACGTTTACTTGGACCCAAATGAAGGACAGGTAAGCTTGACTGAACATCTAAAATGATAGTCTTGTCAGATGTCATGTGATCATTTTAATATTGTTCTATTTTTGTTTCTGTCAGGATGATGATGATACCTATTTAGAGCCTGTAGCAGGTCAGTGCTCCATGAATTTATAGCTTAAAATGATTTTATAGAATGATGACGTGACTTTAAATCATATTTGTCATTCGTTGTTTTATTTTTTCCAGAACCTCCTTCACCCCGAAACCCGATCCGTGTGCCGATGCCCCCTAAAAGTGTAGGGCGAGACCCTCTACCACCAATGTACGTATGTCTCTGTATGTCTAAATCAGGCTTAATATAGTTCAATATAACTAAAAGCATAAATATCACCTGAAAAAAAATTAACGTTAACTGAAATAAAGTTTAAAAACTTTATTTCAGCTAGCTGCCAAAGCTAGTAATAGTTGCTTGTAATAGTATCTATTCAGTGTTATCAAAAGGTGTGATGAAGTTATGAAATGGCCATGAGGTTTTGTGCGAGGAGAGAGTTTGCTGCCAATACAGTAAATGTTCTCACTGTACCATATGACTGAATCTATCCTGTAGTTGATCTTTACAGATGAAGGGTGAGTTACAGTAATGTGGCAGTCTTTACCATGGTAATCTGTTTGCAGTATCACATAGCATACATACTATAATGTAAAATGCTGCATTTGATGCTATCTTTCTCTCTTCTTCTGATGTATATCTGATCAAGCTGATGTTATACAGTCATTGACTGTTTCAATGTTTTCCCTTGTATGCCTTCCTGCTCTGTTCACAAATTGCAAATCTCTCTGACACACATTTTATCCCCTTACCTACCCATAACAGAAAACTTTCTGATAATTTAGATTTTCAAAAAAGATCATTCTGTATGATTTATAAGCCTTTTTCCTCATGGGGAGCAAAAAAATGTCCCAACAAGGTCAGAATTTACTGGTATTACTGTTCGTGTTTGGTCCCCATATTGTAGGGCATATCATGACCACACACACACACACACACACACACACACACACACACACACACACACACACACACACTTTGAACACAGTGGTTAGAATCTAAGATAAATCATAAAAATTAATTACTTATGATTATCCATATCGGAAATTGCAAACAAAGTAGAAACTATATCTATACAATCTGTATCTATAGAAATCACCAAATGATTCATTGATTAACCATTAAGATCATTTGGATTAAATAATAGAAAAATGTATTAAACTGAACGAAAAGAGATGCAAACGAAAAGTTTGATAGTAATAGCATTATGAAAGGCAGTTACTATGAATGAAACATTTATATAGATGAAACACTCATTTTGTACTAACACTATTGAAAACATGCTGAAATGTTTGAAAAAAGTGTGTGTGTGCTGTCGAATCGATTAATCATGATTATCTCATCTAACATATGTTTGTAAATATATAATATGTGTGCGTGCTGTCAAATCAATTAATCGCAATTAATCTTATCTAACATATGTTTGTAAATATATAATATATATGTGTGTGCTGTCGAATCGATTAATCGTGATTAATCTCATCTAACATTCAATATTGAACCTTTTCACAATATTCTAATTTTCTGAGATACTGAATTTGGGATTTTCCTTAGTTGTCAGTTATAATCATCAAAATTAAAAGAAATGAACATTTGAAATATATCAGTCTGTGTGTGATGAATGAATATAATATACAAGTTTCACTTTTTGAATAGAATTAGTGAAATAAATCAACTTTTTGATTATATTCTAATTATATGACCAGCACCTGTATATGTGCGTGCTGTCGAATCGATTAATCGCAATTAATCTCATCTAACATATGTTTGTAAATATATAATATATATATGTGCATGCTGTCGAATCGATTAATCGCATCTAACATGTAAGTTTGTAAATATATAATATGTGTGGTGTCAAATCGATTAATCGCGATTAATCGCCTCTAACATATAAATTTGTAAGTATATAGATAAAAATACTAAAACTAAAATACAAAAATTATTTACAATTTATAATATTAATTATATTATTTATATATTATTATTTATGTTATAATAATTATTTTTATATTATATTTTTAAAAAAGTAACAACTTTACATTAAAGGAGGGACCCGAGACTACAGTAGAGACCAGAATATCTCAGAGACTTGAGGCGGGAATCTCCTCAATTAGGCCAGTAAGAAACTGCCTAGCAACACCCTAGTAATCACTCATAACCGGCGAATACTTTCCCATCTGGCATCCTGGTGATTTTTACATAGGAGAGCATCTAGTTTGCAAAATCTAGTATGGTAATGCTATTTCTTCTTGTCTTACAGAATGAAACCACCTGTTCCGAGAGCCCATTCTGTAAGTACTGTACTAGTACTAGACACTCATCCATTCATTACAGTGATTTTCTCTTGAGATCTGATTTATTTGTCGGTTTCCTCAGAGTTCGCTCCTGGTCAGTGACTCTCTGAGCAAAGGTTAGTGATTTTCTCTACTTTAGACATGTGTTTGACTCTTGCAGTTATGAGCCACATGTACAGCTTCTCTTGACCTCTCGTCTGATTGTTTAGGTCCGCCACCAGAAATAAAAATCAGAAGTAGCACTGTTTCTGGCCAGCTGCCTCCACCTGCACTAAACAGCAAACCAGTTCCTCCCATCATCATCCCCAAAGAACTCAAACCCAGGTGCGTCTGTGAAGCCTTTACATGAAATGGTTCAGATACATTTCACAATAAAATCGAAGGAATTATATTGTGCGTAAAATATATTTTGAGTTCAGTAAGAATATTTGTATTGTGACACTATTTTCATGAATATTCCCCCAAACTTGCCCGATTCTCAGTCATCCAGTGTAAAGCAAAAAATGAATTTTCATTAAAATAATGTGAAAAAATAACAATATTTAAAATGTATACCTCATAGTTGTATTTGTTACATGGCTTTTTATTCATGCTTAATTTATTAAAGATAATATTGGATGAATTTTCAAGTGTTGTTTTAGTATCGCTGATATACTATTATAGCTTTTGTTAATATTTTGATTTTATTTTTATATATATTTATTTACGTTTTATTTTTTATTTATTTTAATCTAAATTTATATTCATGAATGTTGTTCTGAAATGAAGCAATAAAATTAAATAAAGTGTAAAATAAAATATAAAATAACATATTATATAAAAATGTTATAAATGTAATTTTTTTTTTTCCATTTTCCATTTTATATACTATAACTTTTGTTAATATTTTGAATTAATTTTATTTTTATATTTTCTGTTTTCACTTTAATTTTAAAGTTTTAGTAATTTTGTTGTGTTTTTGTCATTTTTATTATTATTTTTTGTTAGTTTTAGTTATTTTATTACTTCAACTTAAACCAAACAAAAATGAGAAAAGTTGACTTGGCAATATAAAATAAGTACGTTTTTTTCATGTTTTTTTTTTTCTTTCAAGTAATAAAAATGTTATTAGTGTTAGATTTAGTTAACAATAATAACCCTGAAATTTACATTACTGTCTTACAGTTTTTATTTTTTATTTATTTATTTTTTTGCATTAGTGTAATGAGCATTTGAGGGCAATATGTGGACTGAACTGTCATGAACATAGTCACATGCCTTCTTTATGCAAAACAATTTGTTTTCCTGTTGTTTTTTTCTGGTGAAATATAAGATGCGCATTTCTTTATGACTTCCTCATCGCTGGCAAACTCAAATTTCTGTCAATTTGTTGTGTTTCCAGTCCTCCTCCACCTCCGTCTCTGGACAGCACAGGTGATTAGATTTATTATTTTAATTTTTTGTCATTCTCTGTCCATCAGAAGTTCAGTTTCTACTGCTTGACATGAACACTTTGGGTTAGTCCTGTAGGATAAAGACTGTGACATTTATTTTAGATCAGTGACCACATCAGTATCATATCAGTGATTTTGTCTGGAGGATTTGGCTGACATTAGAAGTCACTGATATGAGGGCTTCTATTTTCTCATTTAAATGATCTTTTCACACGACAAGAGTCAAAGGAATTGAACAGTTTCATCTTTTCTAATGCACATGATTCATCTGAATTCTGTAGAACTTTTTGTAACTGTTATCATACGTCACATGGAAACAATTACTGTTATCAAAATCAATCATAATTTCCATATCAGTTCTTCCCTAATTCATTCATGTTCTTTCCTCATACAGCGCATTCTTTTGGAGTAAAGCCAGCTGCACAGGTAAACACAACAGACACAGTCAACGTTTTATGTGATTGGTGGCAAACTTTACTCAGTAACTGATTGGCTGACGGTTTTTATCATGATCAGGGGGCGGGGCTTCAGGACAGAGAGTGGTTTGCTGGAGTTTGTGACCGTAAGACTGCGGAGGAAACCGTGTTCAGGATTAACAAGGTGCTTCTGTGTTTTTGTGTGGTGTTTTTTTTTTTAATGCTGCATGTTTTTCATTTAAATGGGGAAAATTAAATAATAAAATAAAATATAAAACAAAAAAATAAACGTAATAGTAACGTAAAAATATATCATATATATTTTTTGTTATTTAATATTTTATTTAAAAAAATTTTTTTCTATTTTAATCATGGGAATGAAATTAAGCAATAAAATATAAAATAAAAAATAAAATATAAAATAATATAATAAAATAATAAAAAATATTTTATTTATTTTCAACTAAATGGGAATGTTGTTCTGAAATTAAGCAATTAAATATAAAATAAAAAACATAAAATAGTTTTTATTTTTATTATTTTATTACTATTTTATTATTTTTATTAAATAGATTATTTTAATCTAAAAATTAAAATATAAACTAACATAAAAATTATATATATGAAAATTTATATATATATATAATTTTCATATATATATATATATATATATATATATACATATATATAATTTTCATATATATAATATATATATATATATATAATGTGTGTAAAAAAAAATATAATATATATATATATATATATATATATATATATATATATATATATATATATATATCTGTGTGTGTGATTTGTATTTTATTATCATCTAAATGGGATTGTTCAGTCATATTGTTCTAAAATTAAGCAACTAACCTAAAGCCTAACAAAATATTGTTTAACATTTGTCGTAAATGAAGACATTTTGACTCCTAAAGAGTCATTTTTAATTTTGAGTGTGTCCTTAAAGAGTTTTGATGTTTTTAGTTTTAACATGGTTTTGAACAGTTGTCATGGTTGTGTCTCTTTCCCTGTCATCACGCAGGACGGCACGTTTCTGGTCAGGTACAGTAACTCTCAGAATGACCGTCAGCCGTACACGCTGGTCGTGCTCTACCGTCAGACCGTTTACAACATCCCTGTGCGCTTCCTGGAGGACTCGCAACACTACGCGCTGGGAAAAGAGGGCAAGAAGACGGAAGAGGTAGAGGAGGAGAGGAAGATCTGTGTTCACTGTGCTGTTTGTCAAATTCACATGTAGTATGATCAGAAAAAAACAGTGAAGAACCGCTGCCAAACATATAACATGCCAGAAACATAATAATCACTGCAGTAATGATCCAGTCACACACTCTTAATCATTTGCCAATTTAAATCCAAACAGAGACTTTTTTTGGCTGGGCCAACATACATTCTCTTAATGTAAGCAACCAGGAAGCGAATGTAGGATGTGTAATTTGTGCATTTGGCAGACGCTTTTATCCGAAGTGACTTGCATTGCATTCAAGTGCTACATTTTTTTTCAATGCATGCACCCTGGGAATTGAACCCATGACATTAGTGTTGATAACACCAGAATTTATTATTTAAACTGAACTTAAAGCACGTTTAATATACCCCTTATTTATTGTTTTAAATTTATTATTTAATTATTTTTCACATTATTATTTTCATAGACATTGTTTAAATGCTTTGCGTTTTGGCTTAAGCTCTATCTCCGTCTCATGTGACCACAAAATCTCTTCTCTCATCACAGCTGGATGATTTTATGCTTTTGGCAAACTCACTAAATACTTTTTTTTTTTTTTTTTTTTTTTTTTTTTTTTTCAAAATACTTTACGGATTTATTCTCTAAACAATATCACATTGAAGCAAATAACTTTGAATTCATAATAATAATGATAATAATTATTGTTTTACTATTATTTTTACTGTTATATATATAAAATAGTAAAAATAATAGTAATAATAGTAGTAATATTTGTCTGTAATGCAATAATAGTAGTAAAACAATAATATCTGACGCAGATATACATAAAAACGCTTGCAATATGCTTACAAAATATTTTAATAATATATGTTAGTGTATTATATATTACATACAGTCAAACATACAGTCATACATACAGTTCATTTCTGTAAGTGAGGATAGCAAAATAAAGTAAACTGTGACATATTATATCCAAAAATTCTTTATACAGTGGATTAACAGTAAAATTGATAAAAATTTGGGACCAAAATTTATTCAGATACTTTGACCTGACCATGTTTTGCTTAAGTGTTATCTGACATAATTAAGATTATTTTTTTCTGACACAGTTTAACTCTGAGATCTTGTCATATTTAATTACCATTTTTTTTAAACTATAGTGAATAAACTATTAATGAATGAAATGTTCAGGTGTCTGAATAAATTTTGGTTTGACTGTATATATATATATATATATATATATATATATATATATATATATATATATATATATATATTTGCCCTTTATTCAAATATCATAAAAATATTGTTACAGATTTTGTCATCATATTGCGTATAGTTGTGTTTGGAGTCAATTGTTTTATTTGTGATAATGAAGCAATGAAACATGACAAATTCTGCCGACATAATTTTTGGGCAGGCTGTCATACAAAAAAATTATGAATAAATGTAAAAATAAGAGAGATCCAATAACTGATTATGTTGTAGTCACAGTATGCTTTTTGTAGCTGTAGTTTGCCTTTTTATTTTTTTGCCAAATAATTTTGAACCAAGTTTAGTGTTTTGTTCCTCCCTTCCCAAAAATATAAAATATTTTCCTCATATTTTGATGGTGTAATTGAACTTGTGGGGTCATCAGCAACAGATATCACTTTTGGCCACTGCTACATATTGATATATTTCAAAATGTCAGAGCAAAATTACAGTATATGAGTAAATATTGAAGATCAGTATACAGTAGCTCTGATAATCTCTGTCTTTGTTCCTCAGCTCTTCAGCAGTTTGCAGGAGATGATCTCGCATCACATGAAGAACCCCCTTCTGCTGATCGACCGTAAGAGTCAAGCTAAACACAGCACCCACCTCTCTCACCCCGTACGGCCCTAAACCTCCCGCCTCTCTGTCCTATCAGTCCCTTCAGCCTGACACAGATATTACATATAAAAACACTCACTCATACATAGCTTAAATTATTTATATGATTGTTTGTCAGACATTAATAGTGTCTTGTGTTTAGTACCTTTCATGTTTGGGGATTTTGAATGCGGTGATGTAGTTTAGATAAACTGTCACATATGTAATGTTTACAGGGCAACTTGTTGTCTTAGTGTAAAATAGTTTGAATAAAGAAAAAAACAACAACAACATGTGACCTTTCTGACTGTTTTTTTATCACACAAACATTGCAATCAGATTAAAATCAAAATTACTTCATGTCAGTGTTGCGATGCTACCTGTAGTCTGCCAAACTATAATAATGTTAAGTGATTAAACAGTACAGTAAAATAAAAGTATTTATCAATATCATGGTGCTTTGAAACAGTTTTCATATTAAATCTTACTTGAAAGAACTTTGAAACATATATATTTTAAGCATTACCATGCTACTGTACATATGGGAATACCATTGTACTTTTTTAATAGAGAGATCATGAACCTGAATGGTACTGTTCATGCACCATGTATTTATGGATATGTCCAGGAATAAAATTGTGATTTGTTTAACCCATTGATCCTCTTCAGTCAAAAATGGCCGAAAAATTTTACGTTTTGAAATTGTAAATTTTTTGCTTCATCGAAATGGGATGACACTTGGTGACTTTTGTCGCATTAGCTACGTGAACACACAAAATACACACAAACGAACCGGTGTGGCTGTAACAATATGGTAAAATTGAGCTCAAATAAGAGGTTGAAATCAGATCAGACCCAGATTCATTAAGCTGTGATAAAGCAAATCTGTTCATTTTTGTTACATTTTTATTGATTTTTGATGTTATGTGTAACAAAATGTCCTCCTTTGTGTTCGGGTTTGACTGTAGTAAAAATTAATGCAAAAACTGACACTTCAAATCAACATTTAAAAAAAAAAAAAAAAAAACTAAAACTTGACAAAAAGTAGTCTTTGAGAATGTCTAAGTATAAATGCAAATCCACAACGTAATAAAAATAAGTATTTATGTCTAAAAACCACTACAGAATTTATAAGACACTTTATATAGAACTATACAGGCATCTATCGGTTACACTACATACACTACATGGCATTACACAACTTTTTCTTTTTTTACACCCACCAGATGTCACTAATCTACCTTCAAAAAATTAGATTTTATATGCCTAGTCTCTATTTTATCATGAAATACTGCTTTAATTTAAAAATAATTAAAAAATATATTAGAAAAAAAAATTTGTATTATTTTCAATGGGGGAAAAATAGCTAATAAAAATGGTATAAATATTGCATAGTATCATAAAATACCCTCAAATCTTTAAATAATAATCAAAAAATATTATTGAACAAAAACATATTACATTGTTTTTCCTGAAAGACAAAAAAGCTAAATTTCAAGGCAAAGGGACCAGATTAATGTGTGCTTGTGTTTAATGCAGTTATCGTTAACTAAAAACATTTCCGGTAATTGAAGTAAAATAAAATGTTAACTTATATAATTAAAAAAGGTAACTTTTTTTTAATGTCCTTGTTACATGTACTTAATGTAGTAATAACAACATATTTACATGTAAGTACATGTAGTTAATTAATATTACTCAGTACTTAAATGTACAATTACACTGTAACAAGGACACCTTAAAATAAAGTGTAACTAAAATAAAATATAAAAAACTAATAAAGCTGACAAAACCACACAATAACTACAACTAAAATTGAAAATATAAAAATACATATTTATATAAATATGAATATAAATATTAACAAATACTATATAAATGATACTAAAATAACACTGGTGTAATGCCCTGTGTATTGCTGTTGTTCCTGCTCAGAGTGAGTGTGCAGAAATAGACCCCAGTATTTTTAGGGAGGGAGGGGGTGGGGGGGGGGGTTCCTGCTGTCACATGTTTGTCTCGAGCGGAGGGGTACACGAGACCCCCTCACAGTCCCTTCAGCTGCAAACTCCTGTGTTTCACTCCTATATACCTCACACAGCTTCTGTAAGAGTGTGTTTACAGCATCAGCGCCGCAGGACAGGAGTATCTCCCTCATTCAGCTCGTATCAGTACGCGCGGATCTACTTTCTCACGCGGAGGAGTCCGGCAGCGCTCCGAGAAGTTGTCAGGAGTGAATCTGACCGGCTGAAGACAGAGAGATTCACGATCGTTCGCGGAATATCAGCGTCTAACGGGACACACAACTCGGAGGAACAGAACACAAACACAACTCTTCATCTGCGCCTCCTCCTCCTCCTCCTCCTCCTCCTCCTCATCTTCCTCCTCTCCTCTCAGTGTGTTGGTGCTGGGAGAATGGCGCAGATTTTACCCATCCGCTTTCAGGAGCATCTGCAGGTAAAACCGCACAAACACACGCAACATTCGTGGGTTTCCGCTCGACGCGTCGCGAGCCGTCAAACTGTAAACACGCAACTATGTAACAGCGGCCTCGCCCGCGCGCAGCGCTCATGCACGTACAAGTTACATACTTGATACATATGTGACATTTAAAAGAATATGGAGTTACATGTTACATAGTAGCCTGACGTTTCAAAGAATGCTGGTAAAACTGTTACATAGTAACATCGTTGCGTGACGTGTTAGAATTTGTTACAGAGTTGCATGACATTTGAATGAATACAGTTAGAATGTTTTTTGCCCTTCTTTTTTTTTTTGCATAGCTGAAATTGCAATGATGGAATGTTACACACTTGCACTTGCCCAACATTTAAAACAATGTAGTTACATTAAAGTTTTTTTTTTGTTTTTTTTTATTCAATATCAAAATTTTAGGTTAAAAAATGTATGCTTATAAGCTGCTGTGAAAGCTCAACATTAGCCTACTTTGAAGGTTTTCACCATTTGTGATCACGTTTTTGCTGTCTTGCAGTCCACTTCAATTGTGCTGCAGTGATTTTAAGTATTATTACATATAATAATGTTACATAACTCATAAACTCATAAACTCAACTCATAAAATGGTTTGTATTATCATTACACACAAATTATAAATAGTTTTAGATGAAGTACATCACACCGCATGTACAAAAATGCTTGACGTTTTATGCTATTACATAGTTGCATGATGGAAAATGCCACAGTGACAAAGTTCTGTGTTGCACTGTTGTTGCATGGCATGCACAAAAATATCTTACTGTAGAGAAACAATCGGCTTGCTGAAGCGAGTTTTAGAGATGATGAAACGATTAATATTAGAATGACGCTTCACAATGCAATGTTTGTCGGTAAATACTGTTAATATCTCTATAATAGAAACAAGGCCTCGCTTTATAAGAGTCAAAGCATCTAAATTACACAAAGATGTATCATTTCACAGTTTCTGAATGTGTGTTTAAGTGTACAAGTTGTTGTTGGAGCCTATTTTGTTGTCAGTATTGAATCTAACTATTAAGTTGTTCAATTCTCTACCAGATTTGATTGAGCTTTTGATGTATTGATGCCGTCTGTGTCTCTTTTTTCCTTTATACTGCATTAGTCAGATGAACTGGAATTGTGGGGTGCACCGTCAGTAACTCCAGACATGCGCTATTCCTTTCTCACAGATGAAACATTCAGCACAGTGCTATCATGTGTGGCTTAAAAACACACGCCCGCAGTCTGTAACATGACAGTGCTGTTTTTCAAATGCAAAAGTGCTGTTTAATTGTGCAAATCGGGGCAAAAAAAAATAATGCCCCTTTTCATAAGATATAAGTCTCTGGTGTCCCCAGAATGTGTCTGTGAAGTTTCAGCTCAAAATACCCCACAGATCATTTATTATAGCTTGTCAAATTTGCCCCTATTTGGGTGTGAGCAAAAATACGTCGTTTTTGTGTGTGTCCCTTTAAATGCAAATGAGCCGCTGCTCCCGCCCCCTTTCCAGAAGAGGGCGGAGCTTTAACAGTTCGCGTATCGGTCACTCAACAACAACAAAGCTGGAGAATCTCACGCAGCCAAAATGAGGATTGTCAGTAACGGTGTTCAGCCTTACATTGTTCAAACCGGAGTCGACACTGATGGAGAGACTCAGGAAGAAGTTACAACTTTTAGACGTTTCTGAATGGTTAGTGGATACATTTATGTAGTTGGGTCAATGATGTGACGGGTCATTTTTTTGTCCAAAGGCCTTAATAATAATAATAAAAAACAAAATATGACATCAAAAGTATGTAAGTAGGTAGTATAACTAGATTTCTTTTATTGAATCCAAAAGGTTTTAATTATATTTTGATACATATAAAGGGATTTTAAAGAGTTTGAAGTGTCTAAAGGTCATTCGGTTTAACCGTCCAAAGGCCAATACAGCCATTTCATTTGTGATTAAAATATCTTAAAATGTAATAAATGTATATATTTTTTTATTCTGGCATGATTTTATAACATCATATACCAACATAGTGCAAAATGGTATTAAAATTATGTGTAGAAGTCGTTGCTTTGTTATGAGAAAGAATGTCCGGAAAAAGGAATTTCATTGATGCCATTTGGAGTAACCAATATAAAGGGACCATTTTGGATCAAGTCATGTGACAGGATGTGACATCATTCAGACACCTGCAAAGGACCACATGGTAGTGAAGCAAAGTAACTAACACTCTTTTAACTGTGTTTTCACTCGCTCATACGCATGCCCCGAAACATCAGGTCATTCGGTACAACCGCTATAAAACTTGGAAAATGTTGTAATATTTGAAAAACTTGTACTAAATATAAAACGATTGTCTTTTTGTTAGCCTGCTAGCAAGCTAACTAGTTAGCTAGCTAGATATCAGCCTGTTAGCATTGTTTGAAAATATCGTCATTCAGTATAACCAAAAGTGTAATTCGGTAAAACCGAATGACTTTTTTTGGTGACAAATTTTGTCCATCTTGTAAAAAATGACAAAAGCAGTGTTAATTGATTATAAAAACCACATGATCTCATTGTTAACACTTAATAAAACTTCAAAATTAATTATATCTCCATTATGTTTTTTTACACTTTAAAAAACCTTATTCGTCAGTGACCCAGTTGCTGTGGAGTTGATTCAACTCATCCACTAGCATGTGCCGTCATGTTAATCTTTTGTGCAAATCCAGCGTTGAATTGACTCTCGTTTGTGAAGCAGTCCGGCGTAAAATGACGGCATTTACAAAAACAACTCTTCCTTTTCTCTAAAGCAGCCCAACATGGCCTCACCCCCTTTGTTGTGTGTTCTCGGGGGCGGGGTTTATGTAAATTTTAGGGTTTGTGATGTCACCAACCCAGGAAGAAGCTCGTTGTAGTCCCTACCAGCCGTTTAAAAAGCAATTTCTGTAAAAGAAAATATCTCCCTTTGGATTGAACTTTGAGCATGGTAACTTTGCAGATGTTGTTTATAATCAAACAGCAATATTACACACTAACTAAAGTTAAAAAAGTCAAATCATAATCAACCACCCCTTTAAAGGTTCTCCATGGAACCATCAATGCCAGTAAAGAACCTTTATTTTTAAGAGTGCAGGATTCTCATGTTACGACTTTCCTTCACTCTTTTCTTCTCGCCTCCTGCATTGAAATGTGTGTATTCTGTTGTGGGATCCATTGGAAACAATCGGACAGTGTATTTTCTGTGTTCATAGAGCTGAGGGCCTCAGCGCAGTGCCAAACGCTAATGAAGTTTCATTCTACACGCCTTTGAAAATATTCTCCATGACAGAGACGTGTGAGCGTCTCTCATATCGTCCCAGCCTCACCTTTCCACAGGCCGTGTTTTCTTTGAATGCCTTGGAATCCTCCGAACACATCTGGAATTCACTCTCCAGCCGATTGAATCCAGATGCTGCCGTCTCATTTAGATGTACGGCTGATTTACCGGGATTCAAGATGATATTTTGTTGTAATATGTGGAATTTCATAGCGTGTCTCTTGAGATCCAGTTCCAGTCACTCCATGCTTTCTTTTGATTTCTCTTTCTCTCTCTCTTGTCTCATTCCGGTGTCGGACACTCAGCCGGTGCAGTTTGGTGAAAGAATGCCAAGAATCTGCAGCCGGCAGGATTTTGGGCCTCTAGCAGCTCGGCTTTATGTCTTGAATGTGTGTTTGAGTTCATTCAGGGCTGGATTGTACTGATACAGTTACTGATTCTGAATGGGAATGTGTGTGTTTGTTTGTGTTTGTGCTTTTATGAATAGACACACGTTTTATTCAGCTCATGTTTTATAAATAATGTTAAACTGGAAAACAACAGACAGATATAAATACAGCCAGCTTCACTAGTCTTTCAAATCTCATCTCACAGATCTTAAAATACATATTCCCCTATTTTATGTAAATGACTTTTTCCCCCCTACTGCATCTTGTCCTGCTCATGTTTGAGCTGTTATTTTTGCAGCGTCATTTTTCTCTGCCCTCTGATTGGCTGCTGATGTAAAGCTGTAACCCAATAGAGATTCGGGTAATGAAGTTATGAGCAGGAAGAGGAAACATGTTTATCACCAGCTCAAACTGACACAGAGGACTAGTTTTAGGACACAAACACACTCAAACTAAAGTCTGGCCGTGATCTAAATATCTTTAGTTGAACTCATTACTTGAATGATTGTGTTTTGAGCAGAAAATGCATTTTCTTTAATATCAGTTGATTCTTGATAAACAATATATACAGTCATGTTAAAACTTTAAATTGTATGGTTGATGAGGACCAGATGATTTTTTGTTATGTCTTTTTATGTAAAACCATGGATAGAATTTAAAGAGGGTGTACTTTCTTTTTCATGTGACTGTATAATTTTTTGTCTAGAGTGCTGATCAAATGGTTCATTTTGCATAAAAGCATTTGCCAAATGCATGAATGCAAATGTCTTGCAGTAACAGATCAGCAAGCGGAAGAGACAGAGACGCAGAGAGTCTCCTCAGTGCGTCTGCTTCATCTCTTTCTGCTCTGAATGCTGGGAGACAAAAGACGACAGGTCAGAAGCAGCATCGCAGACGAGCCCATCAGGAAATGAGTTTAACTCCTCATTAAGATCTGTGTGTGTGTGTGTGTGTGTGTGGACATCTGGATCTTTCTGCCTCACTACATCCTGAGTGTCCTTTGGGACTTTATTGAGGACATCTCATAAATGCATTGCTTTTCATACAAAGCTAATGCTAAATACAGTAACGTAAGCCTAACCCTTCACTTAAACCTGCTAGATGTAAAGCCTGATTTGGCTGATTTATGAGTCTTTTTACGAAGTAACGTTGCTGTTCGATAGGCTTCTCTATGTTCATGTAGTAACGTCACAAGTTTAGCAAAACAAGCACACTGAATCAGTGACGTCTGTGGTTTTAGCTTTAGGTTGCAATAACCAATTACCAATATCTGTAGACGTTCATCGATGTTGGTAATGTTGTGGTTATGTGCAAGGGCATAGTTTTGGTGGGAACGTTGGGAGGGTTGAATTGTGTTTTAGCGTGGTCCTGGGACATGCTTCCTCGTGAGATTCATATGTTTGTTTGTCTTTTGTGGTATCATTCACACATGCAAAGTTGGTTGATAATATAACCGCAATAAAGTAATATTTCAATATTACAAAGTTCAATATTAATATTATAAAGCGACGAGGATATTTTTGGTGCGCCAAAAAAAAACAAAATAACGACTTATATAATGGTGGCCGATTTTAAAACACTGCTTCATGAAGCTTTGGAGCGTTATGAATCTTTTGTGTCGAATCAGCGGTTCGGAGCGCCAAAGTCACGTGATTTCAGCAGTTTGGCGGTTTGACACACGATCCGAATCATGATTCAGCACGCTGATTCATAACGCTCCGAATCTTCCTGAAGCAGTGTTTTGAAATCGGCCATCACTATATAAGTCGTTATTTTGTTTTTTTTGGCGCACCAACAATATTCTCGTCGCTTTATAATATTAATATTGAACCACTGTACTCACATGAACTGATTTAAATATGTTTTTAGTACATTAATAAATCTTGAGAGAGGAAATGTCATTGCTGGCTATGCAGGCTTCACTGAGCCATCGGATTTCAACAAAAATATCTCAATTTGTGTTCTGAAGATTAACGAAGGTCTTACGGGTGTGGAACGACATGAGGGTGAGTAATAAATGACATTATTTTCATTTTTGGGTGAACTAACCCTTTAACGGTTTTGGCTATGTCGTCTCTTGGAATATCTGAAGGCCAGGATTTATCCTAATATCAGCCATCATTAGAGCAGAACACATTTTACTCATGGAGAAAACTGATTGTTTACTCTAAATAATGCTGGGTTAAAAACAACCCAAGTTGTGTTGAAAATGGACAAACCCAGCGGTTGGGTTAAATGTTTGCCCAACATGCTGGGTAGTTTTATTTAACTCAACTATTGATTAAAAATGACTGTATGTCTGGCTTAAAATGAACCCAAAATATGTTGGAAATTAAAAATTAGACACATAATTACTAGAGGCAACAATAATAATCATAAGGTGAACATTTATTAATGAGTCATTTAATAAATGTTTACCGTTTAATTATTATTCATTAAACTTATTAATAAATGTTAATGTCCAACATATTTTGGGTTCATTTTAAGCAAGAAATACAGTAATTTTTAAACAATAGTTGAGTTAAATAAAACTACCCAGCATGTTGGGCAAACATTTAACCCAACCGCTGGGTTAAAACAACCCAGTCGCTGGGTTTGTCCATTTTTAACCCAGCATTTTTTAGTGTTGGGTCAAAAATTCAAGAAGGACCAGACTTTAAAGCTCTTGATTTTAACTTGTACTTGCCCTTATGGAAAGTAACATAGTTCTTGTAATTGTTTAACTGTAGCATTTGTTAAAATAAGGCTTTAATTACAGGTGAGACCGTTGATGGCTCCTCATTAACCATGTTTAGGCCAATTTTAACGTTTTTCTTCTTTTTTATCTATCGCATTTTCTATGAAAAATAGCAACCTATACATTTAGAAACTATAGCTTATAAACATGCCACATGTTGTAATGTAAATCTGTATATCTATATCTATATTTCATTAACAGATTATCTATTATAAGTTCTACAACAAACTGTCCACAATAAATACAATAGTCAAGTCAAGTCAAGTCAAGTCACCTTTATTTATATAGCGCTTTTTACAATGTAGATTGTGTCAAAGCAGCTTTACATTGATAACTGGTACATTGTTTGACTGCACAGCAGCTCTTAAAGAATAGTGTCAATGCAGGCAGATCAAAGCACTGTTGAATATCAGAATGTCAAGTCAAGTGTCCCCAACTAAGCAAGCCAGAGGCGACAGCGGCAAGGAACCCAAACTCCATCAGGTGACATCAGGTGGCAGACAAGTGGCAAATTGGTGTTAAAATGGAGAAAAAAACCTTGGGAGAAACCAGGCTTAGTCGGGGTGCCAGTTCTCCTCTGGCCAACAGTGCTTTGTTACAATTCAGGTTGCTATCATAAGTCCAATAGGATCGCAACATTCAAAGTATTTATTTCAGTTCCATCCAATTGAGGATCGTATTCATCACGCCGGTATGGACGGTTGTTGAGGAACTGTAAAAGTAGTAAAGGATTATGTCTTTTTTTTTTAGTTTATGTGGCTGTTTTAGATCATGTTTGACTTTCTCTGTAGCGTTTTGAAGTGGTAAATTGTCAATAGAATTCAAATGGGTCACGTTTTATCATCAGCGTTGTGATAGATACGGCTTGCGCAAATGTTATTGCACTTTTGGACCGAGCTGGTGAATGTGTGCTGATAATTGGTCCGTTGTGTACGTACGGGAACTTAGTGCTCATAAAATTCTCTGTTTCCATTAAACATGGTATAAATATCGGGGGGTTGTACTTGCTAGCTTTTGGTTAATACCCCCCAAAAATTATGCCCCTATCAAAAAAAATGCCCATTTCATTTAGAAGTATGAAGCTCCAGACAGCTTGTAAATTGCAGACAGCTTCATTCAAATGAGTTTTTTATGTAGGTGTGTTTGGATTTGAAATCTGAAACCGAGAGAAATTTACATGTTTCAAGCGGAGAGAAGTGCACTTTACTTGGAAGTATGTTTTTGCATGTATGTAAACAAATGACTTGTGTGGTGGCTGTTAAAGGGGTCCTTGATTATGATTTCGCTTTTTTTAACTTTAGTTAGTGTGTAATGTTGCTGTTTGAGCATAAACAACATCTACAAAGTTACGACACTCAAAGTTCAATGCAAAGGGAGATATTTTCTTTTACAGAAATCTCTGTTTAAACGTCTGGTAGGGACTACAACGAGCTTCTTAATGGGTTGGTGACATCACTAACCCTAAAATTTACATAAACCCCGCCCCCGAGAACACACAACAAAGGGGGCGTGGCCATGTTGGGCTGCTTTAGAGAAGAGGAAGAATTGTTTTTGTAAATGCCGTCATTTTACGCCGGACTGCTTCACAAACGAGGGTCAATTCAACACTGAATTTGCACAAAAGATTAACATGACGGCACATGCTAGTGGATGAGTTGAATCAACTCCACAGCAACTACATAAATTTATCCACTAACCATTCAGAAATGTCTAAAAGTTGTAACTTCTTCCTGAGTCTCTCCATCAGTGTCGACTCCGGTTTGAACAATGTAAGGCTGAACACCGTTACTGACAATCCTCATTTTGTCTGCGTGAGATTCTCCAGCTTTGTTGTTGTTGAGCGACCGAAGCGCGAGCTGTTAAAGCTCCGCCCTCTTCTGGAAAGGGGGCCGGGAGCAGCAGCTCATTTGCATTTAAAGGGACACACACAAAAACGGCGTGTTTTTGCTCACACCCAAATAGGGGCAAATTTGACAAGCTATAATAAATGATCTGTGGGGTATTTTGAGCTGAAACTTCACAGACACATTCTGGGGACACCAGAGACTATATTACATCTTGTGGAAAGAGTCCCCTTTTCATAAAATGTCTTAATTTGCAGTGAAAAACACAGTATCGAATTTCAATTTTAAAGCATGCATTTCTTGTTAAAAGGATCTCAGGATCCTATCCCGAAGAGAGACCAGAGACTTATCTAGAGACCAGAAGATCACAGAGATTTGGTGAAGTCAGTGAAGATGTTCATTAGGGCACTAAACACAGACTCACACCTCTATGTGTGTGTGTTTGAGTCAGTAATGCTGAGACAAGAAAAGGGAGGGGAGAGTTGTGGCTCTGTTTTCTCTGACTCAGAGTGTGTGTGTGTGTGTGTGTTGACTGTAGGCTGCTATACGCTATCTCCAGGTCCTTGCGTAAGCAGTATGTTCCAGTAAGACAGACAGCAGGTTTGCGTTACGCCTGTGTTTCTCAGCAGTGAATCACTCCAGACCCCAGAGAGAGACTTCTGACCCCTGAAGAATGTGGGGGCTTCACCCGTCCGTATTATCCAAACACTCATGATGTTTCCTCGGTCTGGCACTCGTTAGAACATGTTTAACGTGGAGTATATAGCTGTATTGAGAGTTTGGACCAGTGAGATTTCACCATGTGGAAAATATGAAAGATAACGTCTTGAATCGCAGCTGGTTAGGACAGAAACTCGTGATTAACATCAGAGATGTTTTATCGCTTGATGCTTTATTGCAGGAAAGACCAAACATAAAATCTCAAGTTGACTTCAAGTTAATATTTCAATAATTTAACACCACATTGACGTGTGTATGGCGCTCTGGCATTGGTCACGTAACATGGAGGTAAACAAATAAAATATGTCATTTTTTCCAGTTTGTTTTATTTTGATTTTAAATTATTGTTTTAATTTGACCTTTTTATGATTTAATTAATTTTTTAGTGTTTTATTTTGATTTATTTTAATTTTTTATATTTTTATGATTTACATTTTAGAACATTTTTATTTTAAATTATTTTAATTTTAGATTGTGATGATTTAATCATTTATTTGTGAGCATTTTATTTTGATTGATTGTTTTTTAATTATTATTATTATAGTATTATTATTATTTTTTATTTAAATATTAAAATGTATAGTTATAAATATAAATATTTAATTAATTATTATTTTACTTAGATTTTTTAAAGTTATTTTAGTGTGACATTTTTTACGATTTAACTTTTTAGCATGTGTGTTATTTTGTGTTATTTTACAGTTCTTTCATTTTAATCTTACATGTTATGGTTTAATTATGTTTTTTCTATTTTGATTTTTTTTTAAATGATTTTAATTTTACATGATTTACATTTTTAGAAAGTGAATCAATCAAAAATAAAACTCTATAAAAATGTAAAATTGTTAATTGATTTTTTAATTATTTATTTAAATTTTACATTTTATGGTTTACATTTTTAGAAAGTTTTTTTATTTAAAATTATTTTAATTTTAGATTATGATTTAATATTTTTTGGGAGTTTTTTATTTTGATTGACTTTATTTTAAAATATTTCATTTTAATTTTAGATTATGATTTAATTCATTTTTAGGAAGTGTTTTATTTTGATTGGTTTTATTTTAAAATGATTTTAATTTTAGATTTTTATGACCATTTTTAGAAAGTGTGTTATGATGAAGTTTTATTTATTTATTTATTTTAATTTGATTTTTTTTACTTGATGAATTTGAATGAAATGTTTTATTTTGATTGTTTTTTAAAGGATTTTAGTTAATATTCACATTTTTCTAAAGTGAATATTTTAGTTTGTTTTTATTTTAAATGTTTTCATTCATTTTATTTGGATTTTTTAATTTTTATTTTATACAATTATTATTAGCGTTTCATCAGCTCCCGTGTTAAGGCATCAGTTAGTTAGGACGGGTTGATTTCTTCACTAGTGTTTCTCTGACCTCTGACCTCTCGTCCTCTAGCTGCAGGCGCTGGGAGTGAGTCCGGCCAGCATCAGCTTCAGCTGCCTGACCATGGAGTCGGACCGCTTCATCTGCATCCGAGAGAAGGTGGGCGAGCAGAACCAGGTGGTCATCGTCGACCTGAGCGATCCGACCAACCCGATCCGCCGGCCGATCACGGCAGACAGCGCCATCATGAACCCGGCGAGCAAAGTCATCGCGCTGAAAGGTGCCGACGTTAATGCAGTCTTCATTATTGTTTTCTGATATGCTTCTCAAAAATGATCTTTCTCGCTCTAACCACTAAACTGCTCTCGCTCTGCTCTCTGAACTCATTGAAGATGGTGAGTTTCTCAGTCGTTCTGGAATGATGCCTGTCAGTCGTTGTGGTGTTCACACATACATATATTCTGTCTCATATGTATGTAGACGTCTGTGTCCCGTTGACTAAAGACCGAATGACAGCTGTGACTCCTGACATATGCATGAGCACTGTGTGTATCTGTACTCCTTAACCATGTTTTTGGGGGCAAATTTGTACCTAGAATCAGCAAAACCTGACAAAACACCCTTCTATGGACATCCTCGTTTGTAAAAAGTATATAAAAATAAAGTAAGTAGTTTTTTTAATCGTAAAAATGCAGAAAGTTTTCTTTTAGTGTTAGGATCAGGTAATTATGGAAGCTTGTTTCCGCCACGGAATAAAAAAATAAAAAAGGTAATTGCGACTTTATCTCACAATTCTGATATAAACTTATATAATCGATATAAACTTGCAGTTGCGAGCTAGAAAGTCAAAGTAGCGAGATATAAACAGAACTGCGACTTTATATTCTCGTCATATCTTGCAGTGGTGAGTTTATGTCGCTCTGTTCTGACCCACAGCGGCGCGGACGCTTCAGATCTTCAACCTGGAGATGAAGAGTAAGGTGAAGGCTCACACCATGACGGATGAGATCCTGTTCTGGAAGTGGATCTCCGTTAACACCATCGCCCTGGTTACGGACACGGCCGTGTATCATTGGAGCATGGAGGGAGACTCTCAGCCAATCAAGATGTTTGATCGTCACGCCAGTCTCGCAGGATGTCAGATCATCAACTACAGAACGGACGAGCAGCAGAAGTGGCTCCTGCTTATCGGGATATCAGCGCAGGTGAGTGTGTGTGTGTGTGTGTGTTGTGAGTGTGTGTGTGTGTGTGTGAGTGTGTGTTGTGAGTGTGTGTGTGAGTGTGTGTGTTGTGAGTGTGTGTGTGAGTGTGTGTGTGTGTTTGTGTGTGAGAGAGTGTGAGAGTGTGTAAGTGTGTGTGTGTTGTGTGAGTGTGTGTGTGTGTGTGTGTATGAGTTGTGTGAGTGTGTGTTGTGTGAGTGAGTGTGTGTGTTGTGTGAGTGTGTGTGTGTGTGTGTGAGTGTGTGTTGTGAGTGTGTGTGTTGTGAGTGTGTGTGTGTGTGTGTTTGTGTGTGAGAGAGTGTGAGAGTGTGTGAGTGTGTGTGTGTTGTGTGAGTGTGTGTGTGTTGTGTGTGTATGAGTTGTGTGAGTGTGTGTTGTGTGAGTGAGTGAGTGAGTGTGTGTGTTGTGTGAGTGTGTGAGTATGTTGTGTGAGTGTGTGTGTGTGTGTGTATTGTGAGTGTGTGTGTTGTGTGAGTGTGTGTGAGTGTGTGTGTGTGTGTGAGTGTGTTGTGAGTGTGTGTGTGAGTGTGTGTGTGTGTGAGTGAGTGTGTGTGTGTGTTTGTGTGTGAGAGTGTGAGAGTGTGTGAGTGTGTGTGTGTTCTGTGAGTGTGTGTGTGTTGTGTGTGTATGAGTTGTGTGAGTGAGTGTGTGTTGTGAGTGTGTGTGTGAGTGTGTGTGTGTGTGTGTGTTGTGAGTGTGTGTGTGAGTGTGTGTGTGTGTTTGTGTGTGAGAGAGTGTGAGAGTGTGTGAGTGTGTGTGTGTTGTGTGAGTGTGTGTGTGTTGTGTGTGTATGAGTTGTGTGAGTGTGTGTTGTGTGAGTGAGTGAGTGTGTGTGTTGTGTGAGTGTGTGAGTATGTTGTGTGAGTGTGTGTGTGTGTGTGTATTGTGAGTGTGTGTGTGTTGTGTGAGTGTGTGTGTGCGTGTGTGTTTGTGTTGTGTGAAAGTGTTGTGTGAGTGTGTGTGTGTTGTGTTGAGTGTGTGTTGTGTGAGTGTGTGTGTGTGTGTTTGTGTTGTGTGAAAGTGTTGTGTGAGTGTGTGTGTGTGTGTGTGTGTTGTGTTGAGTGTGTGTTGTGTGAGTGTGTGTGTATTGTGGGTGTGTTGAGTGTGTTGTGTGTGTTGTGTGAGTTGTGAGTGTGTTGTGTGAGTGTGTGTGTGTTTGTGTTGTGTGAAAGTGTTGTGAGTGTGTGTGTGTGCGTGTGTTGTGTGAGTGTGTGTGCATGTGTGCGAGTGTGTGTGTGTGTGTTGTGTGTGTGTGCGTGTGTGTTGTGTATGTGTTGTGTGAGAGTGTGTGTGTTGTGTGTGTGTTTGTTGTGAGTTTGTGTGTGTGTTTTGTTGTGTGTGTGTGTTGTGAGTGTGTGTTGTGTGTGTGTTTGTGCGTTTGTGTGTTGTGAGTGTGTGTGTATTTGTTGTGTGAGTGTGTGTGTTGTGTGTGTTTTATGTGTTGCGTGTGTGTGCTTGCGTTGAGTGTGTGTGTGTTGTGTGTGTGTGTGTTTGTGTTGTGTGTTTGTGTTGTGTGTGTGTTTGTGTTGTGTTGTGAGTGTGTGTGTGTTAGAGGTAATTCATCTGTTCCAGCTCTTTACAGTAGGGATGTATTATAATCCGGTCATCTGTAGATGTCTGTATGGGTGTGTGACTGTCTCTCCATCTTTGGGTCCTGCAGCAGAACCGGGTCATCGGTGCCATGCAGTTGTTCTCCGTGGACCGTAAGGTCTCTCAGCCCATCGAGGGTCACACGGCGGCGTTTGGACTTTATAAACTGGAGGGAAACCCGAACGCTTCGACGCTCTTCTGCTTCGCTGTCAGAGGACAGGCTGGAGGAAAGGTGACGATTCACGCAGCTCTCTGAACTCATCAGTGATGAATGTTTTGAGTATAAAGATGTTTTTGTGTCCTCCAGCTGCACATCATCGAGGTCGGTCAGCCTCAGACTGGTAACCAGCCCTTCACTAAGAAAGCAGTGGACGTGTTTTTCCCTCCTGAAGCACAGACGGACTTCCCCGTGGCCATGCAGGTTCAGCCGTTACCACACTATCACCTGATCACACGTAGAATGATGTGGCTCACGTTAACCTCGCTGTGTCTCTCTCAGATCGGTACGAAGCACGGCGTCATCTACCTCATCACTAAATACGGCTATTTCCACATGTATGATCTGGAGTCAGGTGTGTGTGTTTACATGAACCGCATCAGCGCTGAAACCATATTCGTCACGGCCGCTCACGAGAGCACGTCTGGAATCATCGGGGTCAATAAGAAGGGGCAGGTACACACATCTATCTATCCATCGTTCTATCGTTCTGTCTAACAGTCCATCCATCCATCTATCCATCCATTCATCCTTCTATCGTTCTGTCTAACATTTTATCTATCTATCCATCCATCATCTATCCATCCATCATCCTGTCGTTCTGTCTAACATTCCATCATCATCATCCATCCATCATTCTATCGTTCAGTCTACATCTATCCATCCATCAATCCATCCATCCATCATTCTATCATTCTGTCTAACATTTTATCCATCCATCCATCCAACCATCCATCGTTCTATCGTTCTGCCTAACATTCTATCCATCCATCCATCCATCCATCCATCGTTCTGTCGTTCTAACATTTTATCCATCCATCCATCCATCCATCCATCGTTCTATCGTTCTGTCTAACATTTTATCCATCCATCCATCCATCCAACCATCCATCGTTCTATCGTTCTAACATTCTATCCATCCATCCATCCATCCATCTATCATCCATCGTTCTATCGTTCTGTCTAACATTCTATCTATCTATCTGTCTATCTGTCTGTCTGTCTGTCTATCTGTTTATTTATTATTTATTTATTTATCTTTTTATTTATTCATATATTTATTGTTTATGTATTTGTGTGTTTATATTTCTATTTATTTATCTTTCTATTTATTTGCTTATTTATCTTTTTATTTGTTTGTTTGTTTATCTGTATCTATTTATGTATTTATCTATTAATTTGTAATTCATTTGTTTGTTGATTCGAGTGTAAATTATTTTATTCTGTGAGAAGAAAGAGTTTGGAGTGAGACATTAAACTAGTTTAACACAGTTATATAATAACATCATCACATAAAAAAATATTTGAACTCATTATACATAAGAGGATGCTCTAATTGACCAATGAGAGTCAAGTATTCTAAAGTTACAATAATAATAGCTAAATAAATGTATAACTTAATAAACATAAATAAAATGTAAATATAATTATTCAAAAAAACACCTTTTAAAAATAAAATGCCAGTTGTTCCAGAAGTTTTCTGTCTGGTTACTCCACATGTTTCACGAGTGTATGTGTGTGTGTGTGTGTTTAGGTCCTGTCGGTGTGTGTTGAGGAGGAGAACATTGTGAATTACGTGACTAGTGTGCTGCAGAATCCCGAGCTGGCGTTACGGATGGCATTACGCAGCGATCTTCCCGGAGCCGAGGAGCTCTTGACACACAAGTTCAACACGCTCTTCTCACAGGGCAGCTACACGGAGGCGGCCAAAGTCGCTGCATCAGCTCCCAAGGTACCCAAAAACACGCACAGATCTCCAAACTGAGTGACACAAACACAACACAGAACGTTTGCTGTCATCTCTGAATCCTCTCTCCAAACGCTCAGGGTGTCTTGCGTACGGCAGACACCATCCGCAGGTTCCAGGCGGTGCCGGCTCAGGGCAGCCAGGCGTCTCCGCTGCTGCAGTATTTCGGGGTTCTGCTGGACCGCGGGCAGCTGAATAAGCTGGAGTCGGTGGAGCTCTGCAGGCCGGTGCTGCAGCAGGGACGCACACAGCTCCTGGAGAAGTGGCTCAAGGGAGAGAAGGTGTGCTATTACGATTCGTTTTTCTCAATTATTACTTATCTATTCATTTTTTACGATTTTTATTTCAATATATCTGTGCATTTATGCAGTTTGTGGAATAAAGTTAAGTTTAGACAGTATTTTGAGAACAAAACAAAAGTAAGATTACGTTACGTTTTTGTGTTTTAATTAAATTATATTTAGTGGTTCAAGCGTGTAGCTCTGAAACTCTATTGTAATTGTTCAAATTTCGGGCAGACCAAACCGTAAGTCGTAGAGACTTGAAACTTTGAGGGCTGGTAGTACTCACACCATCTACAACGTCACCAAGGCTCACCCCGATTGGCCTGACGGGGGCGCTATAGCGGTCAAAAGTACAAAATCGCTCATAACAACTCCTAAACCGTTAGGCGGAGGCTCAAGTGTCTCATATCGTTGGAATCCTTGGCTCAAGACGGACAAAATGCATGTTGGACAAAAAAATGGTTTTGCACGTCTTTCTGGCAAAATTTTCAGATATTTTTGGATTTTTTGAAAAACCTATTTTCGCAAACGAGTCCTAGGTTTTTGGCCCGATCGGAACCAAACCAGTGCAGCAAGATTTTTCGGAGTCTGATTGTCAATAATTATCAAAAAAAAGTTGGAATTTCGATTCACGGTCCCAAAACGTTCGAAGTGGGTGGAGCCACTTTTACTAAAATGGCTATAACTCGTTAACAGAATGAGATGTCTTCACCAAAATTGGCATAGCTATGTAAGAGCTCATTCTGTGGTCGCATGGAAAAGGATGTGGTGATTGGCCACTTGGTGGCGCTATAACAGGAAAAAAACTTTGAAAAATGGCTATAACTACTTAACCGTTAGTCCGATTGACTTGAAAATGGGCATGCAGTGTCTTTGTCCGAGGTGCAATGATTGTCTATGAGGACATTGACGTATCTATTTACTTAAAAAAAAATAATAATAATAATAATTTTTTGCTATGTTCATTTTGCTGGAATAACTGGGACTTGACATGGCACTTGCATACTGTTGCCCTTATGTTGATTTGATTGCATCTACTGTTCTCATTTGTAAGTCGCTTTGGAGAAAAGCGTCTGCTAAATGATTAAATGTATCTCAAAAAACATGTCCGCCATCAGCCAATGAAGATTGAGCAGCTATCAGACAAGGTTAACGGAGGGCGATCGGAACAAAACTCGCTGGGTCTGTTTGATTCACGGCCCTAGATGCCTGTGAGAAGTTCAAAAGAAATCGGCCACCGGGGGGCGCCTTCGCGTTTTTCATGTGCATAAAGGATTGCGTAGCGCTTTTTTGCACACGCCCAACTCCTCATTCTGAGCAACTTTGCCTCTAGGACCGCCTCTGTCCATTGAGTCTTTCGTTAAATATTGGAGATTATTTCAAAAACCTACTTTGGCGAACTAGTCCTAGGTTTTTGGCTCAACCTTGATAGCTAATAAAAAGCTTTAAAAACTATATATTTCCTATGGTAAATTCCCTGTATTTGCTGTAAATGGTCTTTTCCATCTGTGATTGATCTATCTATCTATCGTTCTATCTTTCGTTCTGTCTGTCATCTATTTATTGCCTCATTTAAAAAAGAAGTAGGCTAATCAAATACATCTCTAATGTTTTGAGAATAATTTTATTTTTATGCTTGAAATGTGCAATTGGTTGGAGATGGTTTGCAACACTTACCGAAAAACGACCAGCGGTAATTTTAGTTTGTTTTAGTAATTTTGTTATGTGCTTTTTATCATTTTTATTCGTTTTTATTTTTATATATATTTCTATATAGATTTTTTTCCCCATTTTAGTTGTAATTTTGGTGCTTCAACTCAAACTTATTTCATTTAGGTTTCATTTAGACAACTAAAGTTAAATTTTTTCATCGATTTATATTTTATTTCAAGCTTTTTTTCAAATACTGAAAATGGTTTTTATT
This sequence comes from Ctenopharyngodon idella, assembly GCF_019924925.1. Taxonomy (NCBI): domain Eukaryota; kingdom Metazoa; phylum Chordata; class Actinopteri; order Cypriniformes; family Xenocyprididae; genus Ctenopharyngodon; species Ctenopharyngodon idella. The sequence goes on from NC_067227.1 coordinate 32,977,701, forward strand.
GGTTCTAGTTTTAGTTTACAAAAACATCTTTTTCCCATGATGCCCTGCAGCTGGAGTGTTCGGAGGAGTTGGGTGATCTGGTGAAGGCCGCTGACATCACTCTGGCCCTCAGCGTTTATCTCCGGGCGAATGTTCCTGCTAAAGTCATTCAGTGCTTTGCTGAGACCGGTCAATTCCAGAAGATAGTCCTCTATGCTAAGAAGGTACCAGCTTTATTTTAAAGTGCCCCTAGTTTTGTTTTGGAGTCTCCTACAACAGGTTTACATCCATCCAAGATCAAAAAACACGTTTATATACTCATAATATCCACTGCAGCATCAGCTCTTTTCACACAGTGTCTGAAACGGTTCGATCTAGGATTCAGTCTCTCTAAACCCCGCCTTTCTAAGAACCTACTCTGCTCTGATTGGTCAGATGGTCCAGTCTGTTGTGGAATTATGCAAATTAGTTACAAACCTATGTAGGTTCAGCATAATAGAGGCACTTTAAAACACTCGATTCCACTGTTATCTGTCTCTCTGCTTTGCTGTGAAGTGATTGACATGTGATGTTGTTTCGGGGCAGATGGGATATTCTCCAGACTGGGTGATGTTGTTGAGGAGTGTGATGAGATCCGGGCCTGATCAGGGTCTTCAGTTTGCTCAGATGCTGATTCAGGACGAAGAACCGCTGGTGAACATCAGCCAGGTAACAAACTCACTCACTCCGCCATTTTAGTTATTTCTAGAGCTCATTATCAGAATCCCCATATTCACCATCTAGACCCAAAATCTCAAGTTTCTCTCACTCAAAAGTACGAAATGGCTGTGACGACGCTCATCTCTAACATATGTGTATGTTTCAGGTGGTTGATGTCTTCATGGAGAATAATCTAGTGCAGCAGTGTACTTCATTCCTATTGGACGCTCTGAAGAACAACCGGCCGGAGGAGGGGCCTCTACAGACACGCCTCCTGGAGATGAACCTCATCCACGCCCCTCAGGTGAGCTGATCAAACCCTCACTGTCAGAACTATCATACTTATACAAGATGAGCGAACGCAATATCAAAATAATATGTGTTAAACTTTTTATCTGGGACCATCTGAGAACCAGTGTTATTTTAGTATTATTTATATTCTATCATAGTATTTATCAATAGCTTTTATATTTATATTTTCCATTTTAATTTTAATTATTTAATTATTTTTTAAAAACTCGGATCATCTAAGAAGCAGTGTTACTTTAGGATTATTTATATAATATTACAGTATTTATTAATAATTAATATTTATTAGTTTTTTTAGTTTTTGTTATGCACTTTTTGTCATTTTTATTATTTTTTGTTTTTTTTTATTTTTAGCTTTAATTTGTTTTTTAGTCATTTTTGTACTTCAACTTTAATTTTAATTTATTTTAGTTAGTTGCCAACACATTTTTAATTTTTAATCTGTTATTTATATTTTATTTTTATGTATTTATATATTTATTTTATTTCAGCTTTTCTGCAGTTAATGAAAATTATTTTTAATATTTAAAAATAATACCACTGCAGAGAATGAGCCATTAAATTAAAAATTAATGTTGGAATTAATTAAGAAAATGTTTGTTTTTTATGTGTTTTATTGATAAAAGTTTAGCTTAAAGATGTTAATGTAGATTTTTAGCTTAAGAACTTACCGTTTTCAGAGAGAGAAATATGACATTTTTGTCCATTTTGATTATCCAAAAACACTTCAAATGTACGTCACATCATAATGTCAACTTCTCAACTTGTTAGTAAGATTCCCAGCAGGATTTGTTGGCAGCGATAAACCTTCAACCCAGACTCAAACCAAAAGCATCACATCAAGACATTTGCATCTCTGAGCAGGGCCTGTTGTGTGTTCGCAGGTAGCAGATGCGATCCTGGGTAATCAGATGTTCACACACTACGACCGCGCTCACATCGCTCAGCTGTGTGAGAAAGCTGGTTTACTGCAGAGAGCGCTGGAGCATTACACCGACCCCTACGACATCAAACGAGCCATCGTACACACACACCTGCTCAACCCAGAGGTGTGTGTGAGTGTGTGTGTGCTCTAAATAATTTTTGTCTGTCAGAGCAGTATTAAACATTGTTTTTTTCTCCTGGTTCTCTCTCAGTGGTTGGTGAATTTCTTTGGCGCTCTGTCTGTCGGCGACTCCATCGAGTGTTTAAGAGCCATGCTGGCTGCAAACCTCCGTCAAAACCTGCAGTTGAGCGTTCAGGTCGCGACCAAGTACCACGAGCAGCTGGGAACGCAAACGCTGGTGGAGCTTTTCGAGTCCTTTAAGAGTTATGAGGGTGAGACGCTCATAAATGTGTTTTGGGATATGACCTTTCATACAGTGTGTAATAGAGCTGTTTGTGAATGTAAAAGGTCTGCAAAGTTGCAGATAAATGGAGTTATTGTTTTTCAAAACAAAGAATCGACTCTGAACTGCCTGAAACGAGTCGTCAGTAATTCCAGTCTCACCCCTACATAGGTTTGTAACAGACTGGGCCATCTGACCAATCAGAGCAGAGCAGGCTCTTAGAAAGGCGGGGTTTAAAGAGACTGAATCCTTGATCGAACCGTTTCAGACACTGTGAGAAAAGAGCTGATGCTGCAATGGATATTATCAGAAAATTAGTGTTTTTTGACCTTGGATGAATGTAAACCTGTTGTAGGAGACCTAAAACAAAATTAAGAGTCTTTAAAATAGAATAATAGGGGAACTTTAAAGCTTCAGAAGGGTTTGAGGTCGGTTTTGTAAAATATTCCTCTGTTTCTTTCAGGTCTGTTTTATTTTCTGGGATCTATCGTGAACTTCAGTCAAGACCCTGATGTGCATTTCAAATACATTCAGGCCGCGTGTAAGACGGGTCAGATCAAAGAGGTGGAGCGCATCTGCCGAGAGAGCAACTGCTACGACGCCGAACGCGTCAAGAACTTCCTCAAGGTACAAGAGAGAGAAACAAAGCTCAACAATGTATTAAGTTCAATAAAATCCATCAATAAATCCAGTTCAGTGCATCTGTCTTCATATACTGTATGTGATTTTTATTGTTTAACACAAGCATTAATACAGATGATCAAAACAATGACAGTAATAAAAATAATAACACTATAAAAAATAACATTCAACATGATCTTACTTTTGAATTTTTTATTTAATAATTAACCATTTATTTTAAAGGATTCGTTCACTTCAGAACTAAAATTTCCTGATAATTTACTCACCCCCATGTCATCCAAGATGTTTATGTCTTTCTTTCTTCAGTCGGAAAGAAATGAAGGTTTTTGAGGAAAACATTCCAGGATTTTTCTCCATATAGTGGACTTCACTGGGGTTCAACGGGTTGAAGGTCCAAATGTCAGTTTCAGTGCAGCTTCAAAGAGCTCTACATGATCCCAGACGAGGAATAAGAGTCTTATCTAGAGAAACCATCTGTAAATTTCTAAAAAAAAACACAACAATTTATATACTTTTTAATCACAAATGCTCGTCTTGCACTGCTCTGCGATGCGCATTACGTCATCACATTGGAAAGGTCACGCGTGATGAAGGTGGAAGTACCGCAGGAGAGCGAAAAATTCCATCTCATTTTCTCCTCCAACTTAAATATCGTCCGACATCGTTTTTACCTTTTTTGTAAAGGGCGTTTGATTTAGTTTTTTGCACGTTTGCTTTGTAGACACTGGATCGGTACTTCCGTGATCTTTCCAATGTGATTACGTAATGCGTGGCGCATCACAGAGCAGTGCAAGACGAGCATTTGTGGTTAAAAAGTATATAATGTTTTTTTTTTTTAGAAAATGGCCGATGGTTTCTCTAGATAAGACTCTTATTCCTCGTCTGGGATCATGTAGAGCTCTTTGAAGCTGCACTGAAACTGACATTTGGACCTTCAACCCGTTGAACCCCAGTGAAGTCCACTATATGGAGAAAAATCCTGGAATGTTTTCCTCAAAAACCTTCATTTCTTTCCGACTGAAGAAAGAAAGACATGAACATCTTGGATGACATGAGGGTGAGTAAATTATCAGGAAATTTTAGTTCTGAAGTGAACTAATCCTTTAAGTAATTGAATTGAATTATTAACAACAAAATAAATATCCAACATTAGCCTACATTTGCATTTTTTTAAATTAATTATTAACAATTTATTTTAATTAATTGAATTGAATTGAATTAATAACAATAAAATAAACATTCAGCATTAGCTTACACTTAGCATTTTTAATGTAATCTTTTACAATTTAATTTAATTAATAACACTAACTATTATTATGAGTATTGTCTCACACTGCTTTGACTATATCAATTCATTATAATTCTGTTTGACGATGTAAATCAGTGTTGGGGAGTAGATAACTACAAGTAACTATTAACTTAACTACATTTTTCAGTATATTGACAGTAGCTCAGTTGCTCTTCCAGTAGCTAACTATTTTTTCCAGCAAGTAGCATAGTAGCGCAAACAAAAGCTTTTTGCGTTTTGACGATCTTGCAATGCACTGAAGCAGCGCAGCGTCGTCTTATTATTAGATCACAAACTAAAATCGTGCATTACCGCCATCTACTGTTCCATCAAGCATCTTGCGTCTTTACAGTTCACTGCTTTATTGCACTCTACATCAAATGTCTATTTCTGATTTTATGATGACCCGCCACAGTTTTGTAATGAACCTGAACGATCACTAACGTTGTGTTTTGCGCCATTGCTTTGGCAAAGCATTCTGTCAATCGAGCAGAAAACTGTGATTTCAGTTGGTTTCAGAGCGAAGCGCACTGTGTTCATGTGACTCAAGCAGACATGATTCACGTCTCAGAGCGGCTCCGTTCACAGTAAACGCCGCGAGCTCCATCACTGCTTGTGCTGTGAGTTTTAACGCATATTTTTGACTACTCATGTGAAGTTGCATAAATTTGGTTCTTACATTGATGTTACATTTGTTTTGTAGCAGTTTTGCACTTTGACAGTCAGTTTGATTAATTTGGTAACACTTTATTTTAGGGTTTTTTAACTAGTTGCTTAATAGCATGCATCTTACTAGAATATTGTCTGTTTATTAGTAATTATTAAGGACATATTAATGCCTTATTCTGCATGACCTTATTTTACATTCTTAATCCTACCTAATACCTAAATTAACAACTAACTTACTAACTTTTAATAAGCAGTAAATTAGGAGTTTATTGAGGGAAAAGTCATAGTTAATAGTGAATAAATGTTCCCTATACTAAAGTGTTACCATTAATTTATTTGTAATATACAATGTCATTGTAAAAAAAAAAGAGTAGCTAGCTACTTTTTGATAGTAACTTGTAGTGTAGCTAACTACTTTTTCAGAATGCTAGCTTGACTGTATCTTAACTACTTTAACTTGTAGCTTGTCAGACTACAGTTTCAGAGTAGCTTCCCCAACACTGGAGATATAGTAAATGACTAGAGATGCATCAGATACTGATTTGTGTTTATTTGTAAGCAGGTTTTGAAGTGTTTTTCTGTCGTGTCGTTGCACAGGAAGCCAAACTCACAGATCAGCTGCCTCTCATCATCGTGTGCGACCGCTTCGATTTCGTCCACGATCTCGTTCTGTACCTGTACCGCAACAGCTTGCAGAAATACATCGAGATCTACGTACAGAAGGTACGACGAAAGTCCTGAGCACAACAAGCACAAACACGTTAATGAATGATTTATCTGAGATATCCTCGTGTGCAGGTCAATCCCAGCCGGCTGCCGGTGGTGGTCGGTGGTCTGCTGGACGTCGACTGCTCCGAGGACACCATTAAGAGTCTGATCCTGGCCGTACGAGGAACTTTCAGCACTGACCAGCTGGTGGAGGAAGTGGAAAAAAGAAACCGGTATAACCGACCCTGTCCTGACATTCCTTCTCAAGATTAAAACATGCATTTTCACATGAAAAATACATTTTTATAGCAGTTTTACTTAGAAAGCCATTAGATGCATTGAATATTTACGATATTTAAACATATTTATAATATATTAAATATAATATTATATATCATCATCATATATATATAATATAACTTAGAATTATCAGTATTTAAACAGTTAAACAGTATTTAAATGTAGTATTTAGATAAATTAGAAATTGTATATTACCAATGCATCATAAATATCACAACTCACAAATTAAAAACATCCCTTTATTATTTTTAGCTAGTTATATATATATATATATATATATATATATATATATATATATTTTAATATAAAATGGATGTACTATATTTAAAATATAAAAATGCATATATTAATATGAAATGAATATACTATAATTAAAATATAAAAATGCATATATTAATTTAAAGTGAATTTACTAAATATAAAATATAAAAATGTATATATTAATATAAAATGAATGTACTATGTCTAAAATATAAAAATTTATATATTACTATAAAATGAATATACTATATGTAAAATATTAAAATGTATATATTAATATAAAATGAATGTAATATATCTAAAATATAAAAATGTATATATTAATATAAAATGGATGCACTATAATTAAAATATAAAAATGCATATATAAATTTATAGTGAATGTACTGTCTAAAATATAAAAATGTATAAATTAATATAAAATGAATGTTTTATATGTAATATATATATATATATATATATATATATATATATATACAGGTGCTGGTCATATAATTAGAATATCGTAAAAAAGTTCATTTTTTTATTGTAAATTATTTAAAAAAATGAAACTTTCATATATTCTAGATTCCCTGCATGTAAAGTAAAACATTTCAAAAGGTTTTTTTTTTTAAATTTGTTGATTAGAGCGTACAGCTAATGAAAGTCCAAAATCCAGTATCTCAAAATATTAGAATATTTACATTTCAGTTTCATTAAATGACCATCCCTACAGTATAAATTCCGGGTATCTTTTGTTCTTTGAAACCACACTAATGGGGAAGACTGCTGACTTGGCAATGGTCCAGGAGACAATCATTGACACCCTCCACAAAGAGAGTAAGTCACAGAAGGTCATTACTGAATGGGGTGGCTGTTTACAGAGTGATGTATCAAAGCATATTAAATGCAAAGTTGACTGGAAGGAAGAAATTGGGTAGGCAAAGGTGCACAAGCAACAGGGATGACCGCAAGCTTGAGAATACTGTCAAGTAAAGCCGATTCAAACACTTGGGAGAGCTTCACAATGAGTAGAATGAAGCCGGAGTCAGCGCATCAAGAGTCACCACACTCAGACATCTTCAGGAAAAGGACTACCAAGCCACTTCTGAACCAGAGACAACGTCAGAAGCATCTTACCTGGGCTAAGGAGAAAAAGAACTGGACATTGAACAGTGGTCGAAAGTCCTCTTTTCAGATAAAAGTAAATTTTGCATTTCATGTTGAAATCATGGTCCCAGAGTCTGAAGGAAGACTGGAGAGGCACAGAATCCAAGCTGCTTGAAGTCTAGTGTGAAGTTTCTGAAGTCAATAATGATTTGGGGGGGCCGTGACGTCTGCTGGTGTTGGTCCATTGTGTTTTATCAAGTGCAAAGTCAATGCAGCCATCTTCCAGGAGATTTTGGAGCACTTTATGCTTCCATCTGCTGACAAGCTTAATGGAGATGCTGATTTCCTTTTCCAGCAGGACTTTAGCACCTGCCCACAGTGCAAAAACTACTTCCAAGTGGTTTGCTGACCATGATATTACTGTGCTTTATTGGCCAGCCAATATGCCTGACCTGAATCTATGGGATATTTTCAAGAGAAAGATGAGAAACAGTCGATCCAACAATATACAGATGATCTGAAGGCTCAATAGTGCCTCAGCAGTGCCACAGGCTGATCACTTCCATGCCACACTTCACTGATGCAGTAATTTGTGCTAGGAGCAAGTCATTTGCTGTAATATGTCCTGCCGATCAAGTATTGAGTGCACAAAAGAACATACTTTAAAGAACTTGAACTTTTCTGTTTTGCAAATCCATTTTTTGATTGATCTTAGGAAATATTCTAATATTTTGAAATACTGGATTTTGGACTTTCATGAGCTGTACGCTCTAATCATCAAAATTAAAAAAAAAAAACTTTTGAAATGTTTTACTTTACATGTAGGGAATCTAGAATATATGAAAGTTTCATTTTTAAAAATAATTTATAATAAAAAAATGAACTTTTTGATGATATTCTAATTATATGACCAGCACCTGTATATAT